>NW_026605441.1:0-103591 GCF_945859685.1 Eupeodes corollae
AAGACTTCAAAATAGATACTTGACATGTACTAGAAAAAGATACTCCTAATCAAGATCTATCATTATAGATATAGATGAGTCATTTTGGAGCATCCTGAAGGATTTTTGATGTTCTAGACGAAAATCAAATCACACCCAAAACCATCACCTGATCCTTCCCAACCCCCAAAATCGATCAAGACTTCAAAATAGATACTTGACATGTACTAGAAAAAGATACTCCTAATCAAGATCTATCATTATAGATATAGATGAGTCATTTTGGAGCATCCTGAAGGATTTTTGATGTTCTAGACGAAAATCAAATCACACCCAAAACCATCACCTGATCCTTCCCAAAGAAGGATCCTAATCAAGATCTATCATTATAGATATAGATGAGTCATTTTGGAGCATCCTGAAGGATTTTTGATGTTCTAGACGAAAATCAAATCACACCCAAAACCATCACCTGATCCTTCCCAACCCCCAAAATCGATCAAGACTTCAAAATAGATACTTGACATGTACTAGAAAAAGATACTCCTAATCAAGATCTATCATTATAGATATAGATGAGTCATTTTGGAGCATCCTGAAGGATTTTTGATGTTCTAGACGAAAATCAAATCACACCCAAAACCATCACCTGATCCTTCCCAACCCCCAAAATCGATCAAGACTTCAAAATAGATACTTGACATGTACTAGAAAAAGATACTCCTAATCAAGATCTATCATTATAGATATAGATGAGTCATTTTGGAGCATCCTGAAGGATTTTTGATGTTCTAGACGAAAATCAAATCACACCCAAAACCATCACCTGATCCTTCCCAACCCCCAAAATCGATCAAGACTTCAAAATAGATACTTGACATGTACTAGAAAAAGATACTCCTAATCAAGATCTATCATTATAGATATAGATGAGTCATTTTGGAGCATCCTGAAGGATTTTTGATGTTCTAGACGAAAATCAAATCACACCCAAAACCATCACCTGATCCTTCCCAACCCCCAAAATCGATCAAGACTTCAAAATAGATACTTGACATGTACTAGAAAAAGATACTCCTAATCAAGATCTATCATTATAGATATAGATGAGTCATTTTGGAGCATCCTGAAGGATTTTTGATGTTCTAGACGAAAATCAAATCACACCCAAAACCATCACCTGATCGTTCCCAACCCCCAAAATCGATCAAGACTTCAAAATAGATACTTGACATGTACTAGAAAAAGATACTCCTAATCAAGATCTATCATTATAGATATAGATGAGTCATTTTGGAGCATCCTGAAGGATTTTTGATGTTCTAGACGAAAATCAAATCACACCCAAAACCATCACCTGATCCTTCCCAACCCCCAAAATCGATCAAGACTTCAAAATAGATACTTGACATGTACTAGAAAAAGATACTCCTAATCAAGATCTATCATTATAGATATAGATGAGTCATTTTGAAGCATCCTGAAGGATTTTTGATGTTCTAGACGAAAATCAAATCACACCCAAAACCATCACCTGATCCTTCCCAACCCCCAAAATCGATCAAGACTGCAAAATAGATACTTGACATGTACTAGAAAAAGATACTCCTAATCAAGATCTATCATTATAGATATAGATGAGTCATTTTGGAGCATCCTGAAGGATTTTTGATGTTCTAGACGAAAATCAAATCACACCCAAAACCATCACCTGATCCTTCCCAACCCCCAAAACCGATCAAGACTTCAAAATAGATACTTGACATGTACTAGAAAAAGATACTCCTAATCAAGATCTATCATTATAGATATAGATGAGTCATTTTGGAGCATCCTGAAGGATTTTTGATGTTCTAGACGAAAATCAAATCACACCCAAAACCATCACCTGATCCTTCCCAACCCCCAAAATCGATCAAGACTTCAAAATAGATACTTGACATGTACTAGAAAAAGATACTCCTAATCAAGATCTATCATTATAGATATAGATGAGTCATTTTGGAGCATCCTGAAGGATTTTTGATGTTCTAGACGATAATCAAATCACACCCAAAACCATCACCTGATCCTTCCCAACCCCCAAAATCGATCAAGACTTCAAAATAGATACTTGACATGTACTAGAAAAAGATACTCCTAATCAAGATCTATCATTATAGATATAGATGAGTCATTTTGGAGCATCCTGAAGGATTTTTGATGTTCTAGACGAAAATCAAATCACACCCAAAACCATCACCTGATCCTTCCCAACCCCCAAAATCGATCAAGACTTCAAAATAGATACTTGACATGTACTAGAAAAAGATACTCCTAATCAAGATCTATCATTATAGATATAGATGAGTCATTTTGGAGCATCCTGAAGGATTTTTGATGTTCTAGACGAAAATCAAATCACACCCAAAACCATCACCTGATCCTTCCCAACCCCCAAAATCGATCAAGACTTCAAAATAGATACTTGACATGTACTAGAAAAAGATACTCCTAATCAAGATCTATCATTATAGATATAGATGAGTCATTTTGGAGCATCCTGAAGGATTTTTGATGTTCTAGACGAAAATCAAATCACACCCAAAACAATCACCTGATCCTTCCCAACCCCCAAAATCGATCAAGACTTCAAAATAGATACTTGACATGTACTAGAAAAAGATACTCCTAATCAAGATCTATCATTATAGATATAGATGAGTCATTTTGGAGCATCCTGAAGGATTTTTGATGTTCTAGACGAAAATCAAATCACACCCAAAACCATCACCTGATCCTTCCCAACCCCCAAAATCGATCAAGACTTCAAAATAGATACTTGACATGTACTAGAAAAAGATACTCCTAATCAAGATCTATCATTATAGATATAGATGAGTCATTTTGGAGCATCCTGAAGGATTTTTGATGTTCTAGACGAAAATCAAATCACACCCAAAACCATCACCTGATCCTTCCCAACCCCCAAAATCGATCAAGACTTCAAAATAGATACTTGACATGTACTAGAAAAAGATACTCCTAATCAAGATCTATCATTATAGATATAGATGAGTCATTTTGGAGCATCCTGAAGGATTTTTGATGTTCTAGACGAAAATCAAATCACACCCAAAACCATCACCTGATCCTTCCCAACCCCCAAAATCGATCAAGACTTCAAAATAGATACTTGACATGTACTAGAAAAAGATACTCCTAATCAAGATCTATCATTATAGATATAGATGAGTCATTTTGGAGCATCCTGAAGGATTTTTGATGTTCTAGACGAAAATCAAATCACACCCAAAATCATCACCTGATCCTTCCCAACCCCCAAAATCGATCAAGACTTCAAAATAGATACTTGACATGTACTAGAAAAAGATACTCCTAATCAAGATCTATCATTATAGATATAGATGAGTCATTTTGGAGCATCCTGAAGGATTTTTGATGTTCTAGACGAAAATCAAATCACACCCAAAACCATCACCTGATCCTTCCCAACCCCCAAAATCGATCAAGACTTCAAAATAGATACTTGACATGTACTAGAAAAAGATACTCCTAATCAAGATCTATCATTATAGATATAGATGAGTCATTTTGGAGCATCCTGAAGGATTTTTGATGTTCTAGACGAAAATCAAATCACACCCAAAACCATCACCTGATCCTTCCCAACCCCCAAAATCGATCAAGACTTCAAAATAGATACTTGACATGTACTAGAAAAAGATACTCCTAATCAAGATCTATCATTATAGATATAGATGAGTCATTTTGGAGCATCCTGAAGGATTTTTGATGTTCTAGACGAAAATCAAATCACACCCAAAACCATCACCTGATCCTTCCCAACCCCCAAAATCGATCAAGACTTCAAAATAGATACTTGACATGTACTAGAAAAAGATACTCCTAATCAAGATCTAACATTATAGATATAGATGAGTCATTTTGGAGCATCCTGAAGGATTTTTGATGTTCTAGACGAAAATCAAATCACACCCAAAACCATCACCTGATCCTTCCCAACCCCCAAAATCGATCAAGACTTCAAAATAGATACTTGACATGTACTAGAAAAAGATACTCCTAATCAAGATCTATCATTATAGATATAGATGAGTCATTTTGGAGCATCCTGAAGGATTTTTGATGTTCTAGACGAAAATCAAATCACACCCAAAACCATCACCTGATCCTTCCCAAAGAAGGATCCTAATCAAGATCTATCATTATAGATATAGATGAGTCATTTTGGAGCATCCTGAAGGATTTTTGATGTTCTAGACGAAAATCAAATCACACCCAAAACCATCACCTGATCCTTACCAACCCCCAAAATCGATCAAGACTTCAAAATAGATACTTGACATGTACTAGAAAAAGATACTCCTAATCAAGATCTATCATTATAGATATAGATGAGTCATTTTGGAGCATCCTGAAGGATTTTTGATGTTCTAGACGAAAATCAAATCACACCCAAAACCATCACCTGATCCTTCCCAACCCCCAAAATCGATCAAGACTTCAAAATAGATACTTGACATGTACTAGAAAAAGATACTCCTAATCAAGATCTATCATTATAGATATAGATGAGTCATTTTGGAGCATCCTGAAGGATTTTTGATGTTCTAGACGAAAATCAAATCACACCCAAAACCATCACCTGATCCTTCCCAACCCCCAAAATCGATCAAGACTGCAAAATAGATACTTGACATGTACTAGAAAAAGATACTCCTAATCAAGATCTATCATTTTAGATATAGATGAGTCATTTTGGAGCATCCTGAAGGATTTTTGATGTTCTAGACGAAAATCAAATCACACCCAAAACCGTCACCTGATCCTTCCCAACCCCCAAAACCGATCAAGACTTCAAAATAGATACTTGACATGTACTAGAAAAAGATACTCCTAATCAAGATCTATCATTATAGATATAGATGAGTCATTTTGGAGCATCGTGAAGGATTTTTGATGTTCTAGACGAAAATCAAATCACACCCAAAACCATCACCTGATCCTTCCCAACCCCCAAAATCGATCAAGACTTCAAAATAGATACTTGACATGTACTAGAAAAAGATACTCCCAATCAAGATCTATCATTATAGATATAGATGAGTCATTTTGGAGCATCCTGAAGGATTTTTGATGTTCTAGACGATAATCAAATCACACCCAAAACCATCACCTGATCCTTCCCAACCCCCAAAATCGATCAAGACTTCAAAATAGATACTTGACATGTACTAGAAAAAGATACTCCTAATCAAGATCTATCATTATAGATATAGATGAGTCATTTTGGAGCATCCTGAAGGATTTTTGATGTTCTAGACGAAAATCAAATCACACCCAAAACCATCACCTGATCCTTCCCAACCCCCAAAATCGATCAAGACTTCAAAATAGATACTTGACATGTACTAGAAAAAGATACTCCTAATCAAGATCTATCATTATAGATATAGATGAGCCATTTTGGAGCATCCTGAAGGATTTTTGATGTTCTAGACGAAAATCAAATCACACCCAAAACCATCACCTGATCCTTCCCAACCCCCAAAATCGATCAAGACTTCAAAATAGATACTTGACATGTACTAGAAAAAGATACTCCTAATCAAGATCTATCATTATAGATATAGATGAGTCATTTTGGAGCATCCTGAAGGATTTTTGATGTTCTAGACGAAAATCAAATCACACCCAAAACCATCACCTGATCCTTCCCAACCCCCAAAATCGATCAAGACTTCAAAATAGATACTTGACATGTACTAGAAAAAGATACTCCTAATCAAGATCTATCATTATAGATATAGATGAGTCATTTTGGAGCATCCTTAAGGATTTTTGATGTTCTAGACGAAAATCAAATCACACCCAAAACCATCACCTGATCCTTCCCAACCCCCAAAATCGATCAAGACTTCAAAATAGATACTTGACATGTACTAGAAAAAGATACTCCTAATCAAGATCTATCATTATAGATATAGATGAGTCATTTTGGAGCATCCTGAAGGATTTTTGATGTTCTAGACGAAAATCAAATCACACCCAAAACCATCACCTGATCCTTCCCAACCCCCAAAATCGATCAAGACTTCAAAATAGATACTTGACATGTACTAGAAAAAGATACTCCTAATCAAGATCTATCATTATAGATATAGATGAGTCATTTTGGAGCATCCTGAAGGATTTGTGATGTTCTAGACGAAAATCAAATCACACCCAAAACCATCACCTGATCCTTCGCAAAGAAGGATCCTAATCAAGATCTATCATTATAGATATAGATGAGTCATTTTGGAGCATCCTGAAGGATTTTTGATGTTCTAGACGAAAATCAAATCACACCCAAAACCATCACCTGATCCTTACCAACCCCCAAAATCGATCAAGACTTCAAAATAGATACTTGACATGTAATAGAAAAAGATACTCCTAATCAAGATCTATCATTATAGATATAGATGAGTCATTTTGGAGCATCCTGAAGGATTTTTGATGTTCTAGACGAAAATCAAATCACACCCAAAACCATCACCTGATCCTTCCCAACCCCCAAAATCGATCAAGACTTCAAAATAGATACTTGACATGTACTAGAAAAAGATACTCCTAATCAAGATCTATCATTATAGATATAGATGAGTCATTTTGGAGCATCCTGAAGGATTTTTGATGTTCTAGACGAAAATCAAATCACACCCAAAACCATCACCTGATCCTTCCCAACCCCCAAAATCGATCAAGACTTCAAAATAGATACTTGACATGTACTAGAAAAAGATACTCCTAATCAAGATCTATCATTATAGATATAGATGAGTCAAAATCGATCAAGACTTCAAAATAGATACTTGACATGTACTAGAAAAAGATACTCCTAATCAAGATCTATCATTATAGATCAAACCATCACCTGATCCTTTCCAACCCCCAAAATCGATCAAGACTTCAAAATAGATACTTGACATGTACTAGAAAAAGATACTCCTAATCAAGATCTATCATTATAGATATAGATGAGTCGTTTTGGAGCATCCTGAAGGATTTTTGATGTTCTAGAAGAAAATCAAATCACACCCAAAACCATCACCTGATCCTTCCCAACCCCCAAAATCGATCAAGACTTCAAAATAGATACTTGACATGTGCTAGAAAAAGATACTCCTAATCAAGATCTATCATTATAGATATAGATGAGTCATTTTGGAGCATCCTGAAGGATTTTTGATGTTCTAGACGAAAATCAAATCACACCCAAAACCATCACCTGATCGTTCCCAACCCCCAAAATCGATCAAGACTTCAAAATAGATACTTGACATGTACTAGAAAAAGATACTCCTAATCAAGATCTATCATTATAGATATAGATGAGTCATTTTGGAGCATCCTGAAGGATTTTTGATGTTCTAGACGAAAATCAAATCACACCCAAAACCATCACCTGATCCTTCCCAACCCCCAAAATCGATCAAGACTTCAAAATAGATACTTGACATGTACTAGAAAAAGATACTCCTAATCAAGATCTATCATTATAGATATAGATGAGTCATTTTGGAGCATCCTGAAGGATTTTTGATGTTCTAGACGAAAATCAAATCACACCCAAAACCATCACCTGATCCTTCCCAACCCCCAAAATCGATCAAGACTTCAAAATAGATACTTGACATGTACTAGAAAAAGATACTCCTAATCAAGATCTATCATTATAGATATAGATGAGTCATTTTGGAGCATCCTGAAGGATTTTTGATGTTCTAGACGAAAATCAAATCACACCCAAAACCATCACCTGATCCTTCCCAACCCCCAAAATCGATCAAGACTTCAAAATAGATACTTGACATGTACTAGAAAAAGATACTCCTAATCAAGATCTATCATTATAGATATAGATGAGTCATTTTGGAGCATCCTGAAGGATTTTTGATGTTCTAGACGAAAATCAAATCACACCCAAAACCATCACCTGATCCTTCCCAACCCCCAAAATCGATCAAGACTTCAAAATAGATACTTGACATGTAATAGAAAAAGATACTCCTAATCAAGATCTATCATTATAGATATAGATGAGTCATTTTGGAGCATCCTGAAGGATTTTTGATGTTCTAGACGAAAATCAAATCACACCCAAAACCATCACCTGATCCTTCCCAACCCCCAAAATCGATCAAGACTGCAAAATAGATACTTGACATGTACTAGAAAAAGATACTCCTAATCAAGATCTATCATTATAGATATAGATGAGTCATTTTGGAGCATCCTGAAGGATTTTTGATGTTCTAGACGAAAATCAAATCACACCCAAAACCATCACCTGATCCTTCGCAAAGAAGGATCCTAATCAAGATCTATCATTATAGATATAGATGAGTCATTTTGGAGCATCCTGAAGGATTTTTGATGTTCTAGACGAAAATCAAATCACACCCAAAACCATCACCTGATCCTTACCAACCCCCAAAATCGATCAAGACTTCAAAATAGATACTTGACATGTACTAGAAAAAGATACTCCTAATCAAGATCTATCATTATAGATATAGATGAGTCATTTTGGAGCATCCTGAAGGATTTTTGATGTTCTAGACGAAAATCAAATCACACCCAAAACCATCACCTGATCCTTCCCAACCCCCAAAATCGATCAAGACTTCAAAATAGATACTTGACATGTACTAGAAAAAGATACTCCTAATCAAGATCTATCATTATAGATATAGATGAGTCATTTTGGAGCATCCTGAAGGATTTTTGATGTTCTAGACGAAAATCAAATCACACCCAAAACCATCACCTGATCCTTCCCAACCCCCAAAATCGATCAAGACTTCAAAATAGATACTTGACATGTACTAGAAAAAGATACTCCTAATCAAGATCTATCATTATAGATATAGATGAGTCAAAATCGATCAAGACTTCAAAATAGATACTTGACATGTACTAGAAAAAGATACTCCTAATCAAGATCTATCATTATAGATCAAACCATCACCTGATCCTTTCCAACCCCCAAAATCGATCAAGACTTCAAAATAGATACTTGACATGTACTAGAAAAAGATACTCCTAATCAAGATCTATCATTATAGATATAGATGAGTCGTTTTGGAGCATCCTGAAGGATTTTTGATGTTCTAGAAGAAAATCAAATCACACCCAAAACCATCACCTGATCCTTCCCAACCCCCAAAATCGATCAAGACTTCAAAATGGATACTTGACATGTACTAGAAAAAGATACTCCTAATCAAGATCTATCATTATAGATATAGATGAGTCATTTTGGAGCATCCTGAAGGATTTTTGATGTTCTAGACGAAAATCAAATCACACCCAAAACCATCACCTGATCGTTCCCAACCCCCAAAATCGATCAAGACTTCAAAATAGATACTTGACATGTACTAGAAAAAGATACTCCTAATCAAGATCTATCATTATAGATATAGATGAGTCATTTTGGAGCATCCTGAAGGATTTTTGATGTTCTAGACGAAAATCAAATCACACCCAAAACCATCACCTGATCCTTCCCAACCCCCAAAATCGATCAAGACTTCAAAATAGATACTTGACATGTACTAGAAAAAGATACTCCTAATCAAGATCTATCATTATAGATATAGATGAGTCATTTTGGAGCATCCTGAAGGATTTTTGATGTTCTAGACGAAAATCAAATCACACCCAAAACCATCACCTGATCCTTCCCAACCCCCAAAATCGATCAAGACTTCAAAATAGATACTTGACATGTACTAGAAAAAGATACTCCTAATCAAGATCTATCATTATAGATATAGATGAGTCATTTTGGAGCATCCTGAAGGATTTTTGATGTTCTAGACGAAAATCAAATCACACCCAAAACCATCACCTGATCCTTCCCAACCCCCAAAATCGATCAAGACTTCAAAATAGATACTTGACATGTACTAGAAAAAGATACTCCTAATCAAGATCTATCATTATAGATATAGATGAGTCATTTTGGAGCATCCTGAAGGATTTTTGATGTTCTAGACGAAAATCAAATCACACCCAAAACCATCACCTGATCCTTCCCAACCCCCAAAATCGATCAAGACTTCAAAATAGATACTTGACATGTAATAGAAAAAGATACTCCTAATCAAGATCTATCATTATAGATATAGATGAGTCATTTTGGAGCATCCTGAAGGATTTTTGATGTTCTAGACGAAAATCAAATCACACCCAAAACCATCACCTGATCCTTCCCAACCCCCAAAATCGATCAAGACTGCAAAATAGATACTTGACATGTACTAGAAAAAGATACTCCTAATCAAGATCTATCATTATAGATATAGATGAGTCATTTTGGAGCATCCTGAAGGATTTTTGATGTTCTAGACGAAAATCAAATCACACCCAAAACCATCACCTGATCCTTCCCAACCCCCAAAACCGATCAAGACTGCAAAATAGATACTTGACATGTACTAGAAAAAGATACTCCTAATCAAGATCTATCATTATAGATATAGATGAGTCATTTTGGAGCATCGTGAAGGATTTTTGATGTTCTAGACGAAAATCAAATCACACCCAAAACCATCACCTGATCCTTCCCAACCCCCAAAATCGATCAAGACTTCAAAATAGATACTTGACATGTACTAGAAAAAGATACTCCTAATCAAGATCTATCATTATAGATATAGATGAGTCATTTTGGAGCATCCTGAAGGATTTTTGATGTTCTAGACGATAATCAAATCACACCCAAAACCATCACCTGATCCTTCCCAACCCCCAAAATCGATCAAGACTTCAAAATAGATACTTGACATGTACTAGAAAAAGATACTCCTAATCAAGATCTATCATTATAGATATAGATGAGTCATTTTGGAGCATCCTGAAGGATTTTTGATGTTCTAGACGAAAATCAAATCACACCCAAAACCATCACCTGATCCTTCCCAACCCCCAAAATCGATCAAGACTTCAAAATAGATACTTGACATGTACTAGAAAAAGATACTCCTAATCAAGATCTATCATTATAGATATAGATGAGTCATTTTGGAGCATCCTGAAGGATTTTTGATGTTCTAGACGAAAATCAAATCACACCCAAAACCATCACCTGATCCTTCCCAAAGAAGGATCCTAATCAAGATCTATCATTACAGATATAGATGAGTCATTTTGGAGCATCCTGAAGGATTTTTGATGTTCTAGACGAAAATCAAATCACACCCAAAACCATCACCTGATCCTTACCAACCCCCAAAATCGATCAAGACTTCAAAATAGATACTTGACATGTACTAGAAAAAGATACTCCTAATCAAGATCTATCATTATTGATATAGATGAGTCATTTTGGAGCATCCTGAAGGATTTTTGATGTTCTAGACGAAAATCAAATCACACCCAAAACCATCACCTGATCCTTCCCAACCCCCAAAATCGATCAAGACTTCAAAATAGATACTTGACATGTACTAGAAAAAGATACTCCTAATCAAGATCTATCATTATAGATATAGATGAGTCATTTTGGAGCATCCTGAAGGATTTTTGATGTTCTAGACGAAAATCAAATCACACCCAAAACCATCACCTGATCCTTCCCAACCCCCAAAATCGATCAAGACTTCAAAATAGATACTTGACATGTACTAGAAAAAGATACTCCTAATCAAGATCTATCATTATAGATATAGATGAGTCAAAATCGATCAAGACTTCAAAATAGATACTTGACATGTACTAGAAAAAGATACTCCTAATCAAGATCTATCATTATAGATCAAACCATCACCTGATCCTTTCCAACCCCCAAAATCGATCAAGACTTCAAAATAGATACTTGACATGTACTAGAAAAAGATACTCCTAATCAAGATCTATCATTATAGATATAGATGAGTCGTTTTGGAGCATCCTGAAGGATTTTTGATGTTCTAGAAGAAAATCAAATCACACCCAAAACCATCACCTGATCCTTCCCAACCCCCAAAATCGATCAAGACTTCAAAATAGATACTTGACATGTACTAGAAAAAGATACTCCTAATCAAGATCTATCATTATAGATATAGATGAGTCATTTTGGAGCATCCTGAAGGATTTTTGATGTTCTAGACGAAAATCAAATCACACCCAAAACCATCACCTGATCGTTCCCAACCCCCAAAATCGATCAAGACTTCAAAATAGATACTTGACATGTACTAGAAAAAGATACTCCTAATCAAGATCTATCATTATAGATATAGATGAGTCATTTTGGAGCATCCTGAAGGATTTTTGATGTTCTAGACGAAAATCAAATCACACCCAAAACCATCACCTGATCCTTCCCAACCCCCAAAATCGATTAAGACTTCAAAATAGATACTTGACATGTACTAGAAAAAGATACTCCTAATCAAGATCTATCATTATAGATATAGATGAGCCATTTTGGAGCATCCTGAAGGATTTTTGATGTTCTAGACGAAAATCAAATCACACCCAAAACCATCACCTGATCCTTCCCAACCCCCAAAATCGATCAAGACTTCAAAATAGATACTTGACATGTACTAGAAAAAGATACTCCTAATCAAGATCTATCATTATAGATATAGATGAGTCATTTTGGAGCATCCTGAAGGATTTTTGATGTTCTAGACGAAAATCAAATCACACCCAAAACCATCACCTGATCCTTCCCAACCCCCAAAATCGATCAAGACTTCAAAATAGATACTTGACATGTACTAGAAAAAGATACTCCTAATCAAGATCTATCATTATAGATATAGATGAGTCATTTTGGAGCATCCTGAAGGATTTTTGATGTTCTAGACGAAAATCAAATCACACCCAAAACCATCACCTGATCCTTCCCAACCCCCAAAATCGATCAAGACTTCAAAATAGATACTTGACATGTACTAGAAAAAGATACTCCTAATCAAGATCTATCATTATAGATATAGATGAGTCATTTTGGAGCATCCTGAAGGATTTTTGATGTTCTAGACGAAAATCAAATCACACCCAAAACCATCACCTGATCCTTCCCAACCCCCAAAATCGATCAAGACTGCAAAATAGATACTTGACATGTACTAGAAAAAGATACTCCTAATCAAGATCTATCATTATAGATATAGATGAGTCATTTTGGAGCATCCTGAAGGATTTTTGATGTTCTAGACGAAAATCAAATCACACCCAAAACCATCACCTGATCCTTCCCAACCCCCAAAACCGATCAAGACTTCAAAATAGATACTTGACATGTACTAGAAAAAGATACTCCTAATCAAGATCTATCATTATAGATATAGATGAGTCATTTTGGAGCATCGTGAAGGATTTTTGATGTTCTAGACGAAAATCAAATCACACCCAAAACCATCACCTGATCCTTCCCAACCCCCAAAATCGATCAAGACTTCAAAATAGATACTTGACATGTACTAGAAAAAGATACTCCTAATCAAGATCTATCATTATAGATATAGATGAGTCATTTTGGAGCATCCTGAAGGATTTTTGATGTTCTAGACGATAATCAAATCACACCCAAAACCATCACCTGATCCTTCCCAACCCCCAAAATCGATCAAGACTTCAAAATAGATACTTGACATGTACTAGAAAAAGATACTCCTAATCAAGATCTATCATTATAGATATAGATGAGTCATTTTGGAGCATCCTGAAGGATTTTTGATGTTCTAGACGAAAATCAAATCACACCCAAAACTATCACCTGATCCTTCCCAACCCCCAAAATCGATCAAGACTTCAAAATAGATACTTGACATGTACTAGAAAAAGATACTCCTAATCAAGATCTATCATTATAGATATAGATGAGCCATTTTGGAGCATCCTGAAGGATTTTTGATGTTCTAGACGAAAATCAAATCACACCCAAAACCATCACCTGATCCTTCCCAACCCCCAAAATCGATTAAGACTTCAAAATAGATACTTGACATGTACTAGAAAAAGATACTCCTAATCAAGATCTATCATTATAGATATAGATGAGTCATTTTGGAGCATCCTGAAGGATTTTTGATGTTCTAGACGAAAATCAAATCACACCCAAAACCATCACCTGATCCTTCCCAACCCCCAAAATCGATCAAGACTTCAAAATAGATACTTGACATGTACTAGAAAAAGATACTCCTAATCAAGATCTATCATTATAGATATAGATGAGTCATTTTGGAGCATCCTGAAGGATTTTTGATGTTCTAGACGAAAATCAAATCACACCCAAAACCATCACCTGATCCTTCCCAACCCCCAAAATCGATCAAGACTTCAAAATAGATACTTGACATGTACTAGAAAAAGATACTCCTAATCAAGATCTATCATTATAGATATAGATGAGTCATTTTGGAGCATCCTGAAGGATTTTTGATGTTCTAGACGAAAATCAAATCACACCCAAAACCATCACCTGATCCTTCCCAACCCCCAAAATCGATCAAGACTTCAAAATAGATACTTGACATGTACTAGAAAAAGATACTCCTAATCAAGATCTATCATTATAGATATAGATGAGTCATTTTGGAGCATCCTGAAGGATTTTTGATGTTCTAGACGAAAATCAAATCACACCCAAAACCATCACCTGATCCTTCCCAACCCCCAAAATCGATCAAGACTTCAAAATAGATACTTGACATGTACTAGAAAAAGATACTCCTAATCAAGATCTATCATTATAGATATAGATGAGTCATTTTGGAGCATCCTGAAGGATTTTTGATGTTCTAGACGAAAATCAAATCACACCCAAAATCATCACCTGATCCTTCCCAACCCCCAAAATCGATCAAGACTTCAAAATAGATACTTGACATGTACTAGAAAAAGATACTCCTAATCAAGATCTATCATTATAGATATAGATGAGTCATTTTGGAGCATCCTGAAGGATTTTTGATGTTCTAGACGAAAATCAAATCACACCCAAAACCATCACCTGATCCTTCCCAACCCCCAAAATCGATCAAGACTTCAAAATAGATACTTGACATGTACTAGAAAAAGATACTCCTAATCAAGATCTATCATTATAGATATAGATGAGTCATTTTGGAGCATCCTGAAGGATTTTTGATGTTCTAGACGAAAATCAAATCACACCCAAAACCATCACCTGATCCTTCCCAACCCCCAAAATCGATCAAGACTTCAAAATAGATACTTGACATGTACTAGAAAAAGATACTCCTAATCAAGATCTATCATTATAGATATAGATGAGTCATTTTGGAGCATCCTGAAGGATTTTTGATGTTCTAGACGAAAATCAAATCACACCCAAAACCATCACCTGATCCTTCCCAACCCCCAAAATCGATCAAGACTTCAAAATAGATACTTGACATGTACTAGAAAAAGATACTCCTAATCAAGATCTATCATTATAGATATAGATGAGTCATTTTGGAGCATCCTGAAGGATTTTTGATGTTCTAGACGAAAATCAAATCACACCCAAAACCATCACCTGATCCTTCCCAACCCCCAAAATCGATCAAGACTTCAAAATAGATACTTGACATGTACTAGAAAAAGATACTCCTAATCAAGATCTATCATTATAGATATAGATGAGTCATTTTGGAGCATCCTGAAGGATTTTTGATGTTCTAGACGAAAATCAAATCACACCCAAAACCATCACCTGATCCTTCCCAAAGAAGGATCCTAATCAAGATCTATCATTATAGATATAGATGAGTCATTTTGGAGCATCCTGAAGGATTTTTGATGTTCTAGACGAAAATCAAATCACACCCAAAACCATCACCTGATCCTTACCAACCCCCAAAATCGATCAAGACTTCAAAATAGATACTTGACATGTACTAGAAAAAGATACTCCTAATCAAGATCTATCATTATAGATATAGATGAGTCATTTTGGAGCATCCTGAAGGATTTTTGATGTTCTAGACGAAAATCAAATCACACCCAAAACCATCACCTGATCCTTCCCAACCCCCAAAATCGATCAAGACTTCAAAATAGATACTTGACATGTACTAGAAAAAGATACTCCTAATCAAGATCTATCATTATAGATATAGATGAGTCATTTTGGAGCATCCTGAAGGATTTTTGATGTTCTAGACGAAAATCAAATCACACCCAAAACCATCACCTGATCCTTCCCAACCCCCAAAATCGATCAAGACTTCAAAATAGATACTTGACATGTACTAGAAAAAGATACTCCTAATCAAGATCTATCATTATAGATATAGATGAGTCAAAATCGATCAAGACTTCAAAATAGATACTTGACATGTACTAGAAAAAGATACTCCTAATCAAGATCTATCATTATAGATCAAACCATCACCTGATCCTTTCCAACCCCCAAAATCGATCAAGACTTCAAAATAGATACTTGACATGTACTAGAAAAAGATACTCCTAATCAAGATCTATCATTATAGATATAGATGAGTCATTTTGGAGCATCCTGAAGGATTTTTGATGTTCTAGACGAAAATCAAATCACACCCAAAACCATCACCTGATCCTTCCCAACCCCCAAAATCGATCAAGACTTCAAAATAGATACTTGACATGTACTAGAAAAAGATACTCCTAATCAAGATCTATCATTATAGATATAGATGAGTCATTTTGGAGCATCCTGAAGGATTTTTGATGTTCTAGACGAAAATCAAATCACACCCAAAACCATCACCTGATCCTTCCCAACCCCCAAAATCGATCAAGACTTCAAAATAGATACTTGACATGTACTAGAAAAAGATACTCCTAATCAAGATCTATCATTATAGATATAGATGAGTCATTTTGGAGCATCCTGAAGGATTTTTGATGTTCTAGACGAAAATCAAATCACACCCAAAACCATCACCTGATCCTTCCCAACCCCCAAAATCGATCAAGACTTCAAAATAGATACTTGACATGTACTAGAAAAAGATACTCCTAATCAAGATCTATCATTATAGATATAGATGAGTCATTTTGGAGCATCCTGAAGGATTTTTGATGTTCTAGACGAAAATCAAATCACACCCAAAACCATCACCTGATCCTTCCCAACCCCCAAAATCGATCAAGACTTCAAAATAGATACTTGACATGTACTAGAAAAAGATACTCCTAATTAAGATCTATCATTATAGATATAGATGAGTCATTTTGGAGCATCCTGAAGGATTTTTGATGTTTTAGACGAAAATCAAATCACACCCAAAACCATCACCTGATCCTTCCCAACCCCCAAAATCGATCAAGACTTCAAAATAGATACTTGACATGTACTAGAAAAAGATACTCCTAATCAAGATCTATCATTACAGATATAGATGAGTCATTTTGGAGCATCCTGAAGGATTTTTGATGTTCTAGACGAAAATCAAATCACACCCAAAGCCATCACCTGATCCTTCCCAACCCCCAAAATCGATCAAGACTTCAAAATAGATACTTGACATGTACTAGAAAAAGATACTCCTAATCAAGATCTATCATTATAGATATAGATGAGTCATTTTGGAGCATCCTGAAGGATTTTTGATGTTCTAGACGAAAATCAAATCACACCCAAAACCATCACCTGATCCTTCCCAACCCCCAAAATCGATCAAGACTTCAAAATAGATACTTGACATGTACTAGAAAAAGATACTCCTAATCAAGATCTATCATTATAGATATAGATGAGTCATTTTGGAGCATCCTGAAGGATTTTTGATGTTCTAGACGAAAATCAAATCACACCCAAAACCATCACCTGATCCTTCCCAACCCCCAAAATCGATCAAGACTTCAAAATAGATACTTGACATGTACTAGAAAAAGATACTCCTAATCAAGATCTATCATTATAGATATAGATGAGTCATTTTGGAGCATCCTGAAGGATTTTTGATGTTCTAGACGAAAATCAAATCACACCCAAAACCATCACCTGATCCTTCCCAACCCCCAAAATCGATCAAGACTTCAAAATAGATACTTGACATGTACTAGAAAAAGATACTCCTAATCAAGATCTATCATTATAGATATAGATGAGTCATTTTGGAGCATCCGGAAGGATTTTTGATGTTCTAGACGAAAATCAAATCACACCCAAAACCATCACCTGATCCTTCCCAACCCCCAAATCGATCAAGACTTCAAAATAGATACTTGACATGTACTAGAAAAAGATACTCCTAATCAAGATCTATCATTATAGATATAGATGAGTCATTTTGGAGCATCCTGAAGGATTTTTGATGTTCTAGACGAAAATCAAATCACACCCAAAACCATCACCTGATCCTTCCCAACCCCCAAAATCGATCAAGACTTCAAAATAGATACTTGACATGTACTAGAAAAAGATACTCCTAATCAAGATCTATCATTATAGATATAGATGAGTCATTTTGGAGCATCCTGAAGGATTTTTGATGTTCTAGACGAAAATCAAATCACACCCAAAACCATCACCTGATCCTTCCCAACCCCCAAAATCGATCAAGACTTCAAAATAGATACTTGACATGTACTAGAAAAAGATACTCCTAATCAAGATCTATCATTACAGATATAGATGAGTCATTTTGGAGCATCCTGAAGGATTTTTGATGTTCTAGACGAAAATCAAATCACACCCAAAACCATCACCTGATCCTTCCCAACCCCCAAAATCGATCAAGACTTCAAAATAGATACTTGACATGTACTAGAAAAAGATACTCCTAATCAAGATCTATCATTATAGATATAGATGAGTCATTTTGGAGCATCCTGAAGGATTTTTGATGTTCTAGACGAAAATCAAATCACACCCAAAACCATCACCTGATCCTTCCCAACCCCCAAAATCGATCAAGACTTCAAAATAGATACTTGACATGTACTAGAAAAAGATACTCCTAATCAAGATCTATCATTATAGATATAGATGAGTCATTTTGGAGCATCCTGAAGGATTTTTGATGTTCTAGACGAAAATCAAATCACACCCAAAACCATCACCTGATCCTTCCCAACCCCCAAAATCGATCAAGACTTCAAAATAGATACTTGACATGTACTAGAAAAAGATACTCCTAATCAAGATCTATCATTATAGATATAGATGAGTCATTTTGGAGCATCCTGAAGGATTTTTGATGTTCTAGACGAAAATCAAATCACACCCAAAACCATCACCTGATCCTTCCCAACCCCCAAAATCGATCAAGACTTCAAAATAGATACTTGACATGTACTAGAAAAAGATACTCCTAATCAAGATCTATCATTATAGATATAGATGAGTCATTTTGGAGCATCCTGAAGGATTTTTGATGTTCTAGACGAAAATCAAATCACACCCAAAACCATCACCTGATCCTTCCCAACCCCCAAAATCGATCAAGACTTCAAAATAGATACTTGACATGTACTAGAAAAAGATACTCCTAATCAAGATCTATCATTATAGATATAGATGAGTCATTTTGGAGCATCCTGAAGGATTTTTGATGTTCTAGACGAAAATCAAATCACTTCCCAACCCCCAAAATCGATCAAGACTTCAAAATAGATACTTGACATGTACTAGAAAAAGATACTCCTAATCAAGATCTATCATTATAGATATAGATGAGTCATTTTGGAGCATCCTGAAGGATTTTTGATGTTCTAGACGAAAATCAAATCACACCCAAAACCATCACCTGATCCTTCCCAACCCCCAAAATCGATCAAGACTTCAAAATAGATACTTGACATGTACTAGAAAAAGATACTCCTAATCAAGATCTATCATTATAGATATAGATGAGTCATTTTGGAGCATCCTGAAGGATTTTTGATGTTCTAGACGAAAATCAAATCACACCCAAAACCATCACCTGATCCTTCCCAACCCTCAAAATCGATCAAGACTTCAAAATAGATACTTGACATGTACTAGAAAAAGATACTCCTAATCAAGATCTATCATTATAGATATAGATGAGTCATTTTGGAGCATCCTGAAGGATTTTTGATGTTCTAGACGAAAATCAAATCACACCCAAAACCATCACCTGATCCTTCCCAACCCCCAAAATCGATCAAGACTTCAAAATAGATACTTGACATGTACTAGAAAAAGATACTCCTAATCAAGATCTATCATTATAGATATAGATGAGTCATTTTGGAGCATCCTGAAGGATTTTTGATGTTCTAGACGAAAATCAAATCACACCCAAAACCATCACCTGATCCTTCCCAACCCCCAAAATCGATCAAGACTTCAAAATAGATACTTGACATGTACTAGAAAAAGATACTCCTAATCAAGATCTATCATTATAGATATAGATGAGTCATTTTGGAGCATCCTGAAGGATTTTTGATGTTCTAGACGAAAATCAAATCACACCCAAAACCATCACCTGATCCTTCCCAACCCCCAAAATCGATCAAGACTTCAAAATAGATACTTGACATGTACTAGAAAAAGATACTCCTAATCAAGATCTATCATTATAGATATAGATGAGTCATTTTGGAGCATCCGGAAGGATTTTTGATGTTCTAGACGAAAATCAAATCACACCCAAAACCATCACCTGATCCTTCCCAACCCCCAAATCGATCAAGACTTCAAAATAGATACTTGACATGTACTAGAAAAAGATACTCCTAATCAAGATCTATCATTATAGATATAGATGAGTCATTTTGGAGCATCCTGAAGGATTTTTGATGTTCTAGACGAAAATCAAATCACACCCAAAACCATCACCTGATCCTTCCCAACCCCCAAAATCGATCAAGACTTCAAAATAGATACTTGACATGTACTAGAAAAAGATACTCCTAATCAAGATCTATCATTATAGATATAGATGAGTCATTTTGGAGCATCCTGAAGGATTTTTGATGTTCTAGACGAAAATCAAATCACACCCAAAACCATCACCTGATCCTTCCCAACCCCCAAAATCGATCAAGACTTCAAAATAGATACTTGACATGTACTAGAAAAAGATACTCCTAATCAAGATCTATCATTACAGATATAGATGAGTCATTTTGGAGCATCCTGAAGGATTTTTGATGTTCTAGACGAAAATCAAATCACACCCAAAACCATCACCTGATCCTTCCCAACCCCCAAAATCGATCAAGACTTCAAAATAGATACTTGACATGTACTAGAAAAAGATACTCCTAATCAAGATCTATCATTATAGATATAGATGAGTCATTTTGGAGCATCCGGAAGGATTTTTGATGTTCTAGACGAAAATCAAATCACACCCAAAACCATCACCTGATCCTTCCCAACCCCCAAATCGATCAAGACTTCAAAATAGATACTTGACATGTACTAGAAAAAGATACTCCTAATCAAGATCTATCATTATAGATATAGATGAGTCATTTTGGAGCATCCTGAAGGATTTTTGATGTTCTAGACGAAAATCAAATCACACCCAAAACCATCACCTGATCCTTCCCAACCCCCAAAATCGATCAAGACTTCAAAATAGATACTTGACATGTACTAGAAAAAGATACTCCTAATCAAGATCTATCATTATAGATATAGATGAGTCATTTTGGAGCATCCTGAAGGATTTTTGATGTTCTAGACGAAAATCAAATCACACCCAAAACCATCACCTGATCCTTCCCAACCCCCAAAATCGATCAAGACTTCAAAATAGATACTTGACATGTACTAGAAAAAGATACTCCTAATCAAGATCTATCATTACAGATATAGATGAGTCATTTTGGAGCATCCTGAAGGATTTTTGATGTTCTAGACGAAAATCAAATCACACCCAAAACCATCACCTGATCCTTCCCAACCCCCAAAATCGATCAAGACTTCAAAATAGATACTTGACATGTACTAGAAAAAGATACTCCTAATCAAGATCTATCATTATAGATATAGATGAGTCATTTTGGAGCATCCTGAAGGATTTTTGATGTTCTAGACGAAAATCAAATCACACCCAAAACCATCACCTGATCCTTCCCAACCCCCAAAATCGATCAAGACTTCAAAATAGATACTTGACATGTACTAGAAAAAGATACTCCTAATCAAGATCTATCATTATAGATATAGATGAGTCATTTTGGAGCATCCTGAAGGATTTTTGATGTTCTAGACGAAAATCAAATCACACCCAAAACCATCACCTGATCCTTCCCAACCCCCAAAATCGATCAAGACTTCAAAATAGATACTTGACATGTACTAGAAAAAGATACTCCTAATCAAGATCTATCATTATAGATATAGATGAGTCATTTTGGAGCATCCTGAAGGATTTTTGATGTTCTAGACGAAAATCAAATCACACCCAAAACCATCACCTGATCCTTCCCAACCCCCAAAATCGATCAAGACTTCAAAATAGATACTTGACATGTACTAGAAAAAGATACTCCTAATCAAGATCTATCATTATAGATATAGATGAGTCATTTTGGAGCATCCTGAAGGATTTTTGATGTTCTAGACGAAAATCAAATCACACCCAAAACCATCACCTGATCCTTCCCAACCCCCAAAATCGATCAAGACTTCAAAATAGATACTTGACATGTACTAGAAAAAGATACTCCTAATCAAGATCTATCATTATAGATATAGATGAGTCATTTTGGAGCATCCTGAAGGATTTTTGATGTTCTAGACGAAAATCAAATCACACCCAAAACCATCACCTGATCCTTCCCAACCCCCAAAATCGATCAAGACTTCAAAATAGATACTTGACATGTACTAGAAAAAGATACTCCTAATCAAGATCTATCATTATAGATATAGATGAGTCATTTTGGAGCATCCTGAAGGATTTTTGATGTTCTAGACGAAAATCAAATCACACCCAAAACCATCACCTGATCCTTCCCAACCCCCAAAATCGATCAAGACTTCAAAATAGATACTTGACATGTACTAGAAAAAGATACTCCTAATCAAGATCTATCATTATAGATATAGATGAGTCATTTTGGAGCATCCTGAAGGATTTTTGATGTTCTAGACGAAAATCAAATCACACCCAAAACCATCACCTGATCCTTCCCAACCCTCAAAATCGATCAAGACTTCAAAATAGATACTTGACATGTACTAGAAAAAGATACTCCTAATCAAGATCTATCATTATAGATATAGATGAGTCATTTTGGAGCATCCTGAAGGATTTTTGATGTTCTAGACGAAAATCAAATCACACCCAAAACCATCACCTGATCCTTCCCAACCCCCAAAATCGATCAAGACTTCAAAATAGATACTTGACATGTACTAGAAAAAGATACTCCTAATCAAGATCTATCATTATAGATATAGATGAGTCATTTTGGAGCATCCTGAAGGATTTTTGATGTTCTAGACGAAAATCAAATCACACCCAAAACCATCACCTGATCCTTCCCAACCCCCAAAATCGATCAAGACTTCAAAATAGATACTTGACATGTACTAGAAAAAGATACTCCTAATCAAGATCTATCATTATAGATATAGATGAGTCATTTTGGAGCATCCTGAAGGATTTTTGATGTTCTAGACGAAAATCAAATCACACCCAAAACCATCACCTGATCCTTCCCAACCCCCAAAATCGATAAAGACTTCAAAATAGATACTTGACATGTACTAGAAAAAGATACTCCTAATCAAGATCTATCATTATAGATATAGATGAGTCATTTTGGAGCATCCTGAAGGATTTTTGATGTTCTAGACGAGTATCAAATCACACCCAAAACCATCACCTGATCCTTCCCAACCCCCAAAATCGATCAAGACTTCAAAATAGATACTTGACATGTACTAGAAAAAGATACTCCTAATCAAGATCTATCATTATAGATATAGATGAGTCATTTTGGAGCATCCTGAAGGATTTTTGATGTTCTAGACGAAAATCAAATCACACCCAAAACCATCACCTGATCCTTCCCAACCCCCAAAATCGATCAAGACTTCAAAATAGATACTTGACATGTACTAGAAAAAGATACTTCTAATCAAGATCTATCATTATAGATATAGATGAGTCATTTTGGAGCATCCTGAAGGATTTTTGATGTTCTAGACGAAAATCAAATCACACCCAAAACCATCACCTGATCCTTCCCAACCCCCAAAATCGATCAAGACTTCAAAATAGATACTTGACATGTACTAGAAAAAGATACTCCTAATCAAGATCTATCATTATAGATATAGATGAGTCATTTTGGAGCATCCTGAAGGATTTTTGATGTTCTAGACGAAAATCAAATCACACCCAAAACCATCACCTGATCCTTCCCAACCCCCAAAATCGATCAAGACTTCAAAATAGATACTTGACATGTACTAGAAAAAGATACTCCTAATCAAGATCTATCATTATAAATATAGATGAGTCATTTTGGAGCATCCTGAAGGATTTTTGATGTTTTAGACGAAAATCAAATCACACCCAAAACCATCACCTGATCCTTCCCAACCCCCAAAATCGATCAAGACTTCAAAATAGATACTTGACATGTACTAGAAAAAGATACTCCTAATCAAGATCTACCATTATAGATATAGATGAGTCATTTTGGAGCATCCTGAAGGATTTTTGATGTTCTAGACGAAAATCAAATCACACCCAAAACCATCACCTGATCCTTCCCAACCCCCAAAATCGATCAAGACTTCAAAATAGATACTTGACATGTACTAGAAAAAGATACTCCTAATCAAGATCTATCATTATAGATATAGATGAGTCATTTTGGAGCATCCTGAAGGATTTTTGATGTTCTAGACGAAAATCAAATCACACCCAAAACCATCACCTGATCCTTCCCAACCCCCAAAATCGATCAAGACTTCAAAATAGATACTTGACATGTACTAGAAAAAGATACTCCTAATCAAGATCTATCATTATAGATATAGATGAGTCATTTTGGAGCATCCTGAAGGATTTTTGATGTTCTAGACGAAAATCAAATCACACCCAAAACCATCACCTGATCCTTCCCAACCCCCAAAATCGATCAAGACTTCAAAATAGATACTTGACATGTACTAGAAAAAGATACTCCTAATCAAGATCTATCATTATAGATATAGATGAGTCATTTTGGAGCATCCTGAAGGATTTTTGATGTTCTAGACGAAAATCAAATCACACCCAAAACCATCACCTGATCCTTCCAAACCCCCAAAATCGATCAAGACTTCAAAATAGATACTTGACATGTACTAGAAAAAGATACTCCTAATCAAGATCTATCATTATAGATATAGATGAGTCATTTTGGAGCATCCTGAAGGATTTTTGATGTTCTAGACGAAAATCAAATCACACCCAAAACCATCACCTGATCCTTCCCAACCCCCAAAATCGATCAAGACTTCAAAATAGATACTTGACATGTACTAGAAAAAGATACTCCTAATCAAGATCTATCATTATAGATATAGATGAGTCATTTTGGAGCATCCTGAAGGATTTTTGATGTTCTAGACGAAAATCAAATCACACCCAAAACCATCACCTGATCCTTCCCAACCCCCAAAATCGATCAAGACTTCAAAATAGATACTTGACATGTACTAGAAAAAGATACTCCTAATCAAGATCTATCATTATAGATATAGATGAGTCATTTTGGAGCATCCTGAAGGATTTTTGATGTTCTAGACGAAAATCAAATCACACCCAAAACCATCACCTGATCCTTCCCAACCCCCAAAATCGATCAAGACTTCAAAATAGATACTTGACATGTACTAGAAAAAGATACTCCTAATCAAGATCTATCATTATAGATATAGATGAGTCATTTTGGAGCATCCTGAAGGATTTTTGATGTTCTAGACGAAAATCAAATCACACCCAAAACCATCACCTGATCCTTCCCAAACCCCAAAATCGATCAAGACTTCAAAATAGATACTTGACATGTACTAGAAAAAGATACTCCTAATCAAGATCTATCATTATAGATATAGATGAGTCATTTTGGAGCATCCTGAAGGATTTTTGATGTTCTAGACGAAAATCAAATCACACCCAAAACCATCACCTGATCCTTCCCAACCCCCAAAATCGATCAAGACTTCAAAATAGATACTTGACATGTACTAGAAAAAGATACTCCTAATCAAGATCTATCATTATAGATATAGATGAGTCATTTTGGAGCATCCTGAAGGATTTTTGATGTTCTAGACGAAAATCAAATCACACCCAAAACCATCACCTGATCCTTCCCAACCCCCAAAATCGATCAAGACTTCAAAATAGATACTTGACATGTACTAGAAAAAGATACTCCTAATCAAGATCTATCATTATAGATATAGATGAGTCATTTTGGAGCATCCTGAAGGATTTTTGATGTTCTAGACGAAAATTAAATCACACCCAAAACCATCACCTGATCCTTCCAAACCCCCAAAATCGATCAAGACTTCAAAATAGATACTTGACATGTACTAGAAAAAGATACTCCTAATCAAGATCTATCATTATAGATATAGATGAGTCATTTTGGAGCATCCTGAAGGATTTTTGATGTTCTAGACGAAAATCAAATCACACCCAAAACCATCACCTGATCCTTCCCAACCCCCAAAATCGATCAAGACTTCAAAATAGATACTTGACATGTACTAGAAAAAGATACTCCTAATCAAGATCTATCATTATAGATATAGATGAGTCATTTTGGAGCATCCTGAAGGATTTTTGATGTTCTAGACGAAAATCAAATCACACCCAAAACCATCACCTGATCCTTCCCAACCCCCAAAATCGATCAAGACTTCAAAATAGATACTTGACATGTACTAGAAAAAGATACTCCTAATCAAGATCTATCATTATAGATATAGATGAGTCATTTTGGAGCATCCTGAAGGATTTTTGATGTTCTAGACGAAAATCAAATCACACCCAAAACCATCACCTGATCCTTCCCAACCCCCAAAATCGATCAAGACTTCAAAATAGATACTTGACATGTACTAGAAAAAGATACTCCTAATCAAGATCTATCATTATAGATATAGATGAGTCATTTTGGAGCATCCTGAAGGATTTTTGATGTTCTAGACGAAAATGAAATCACACCCAAAACCATCACCTGATCCTTCCCAACCCCCAAAATCGATCAAGACTTCAAAATAGATACTTGACATGTACTAGAAAAAGATACTCCTAGTCAAGATCTATCATTATAGATATAGATGAGTCATTTTGGAGCATCCTGAAGGATTTTTGATGTTCTAGACGAAAATCAAATCACACCCAAAACCATCACCTGATCCTTCCCAACCCCCAAAATCGATCAAGACTTCAAAATAGATACTTGACATGTACTAGAAAAAGATACTCCTAATCAAGATCTATCATTATAGATATAGATGAGTCATTTTGGAGCATCCTGAAGGATTTTTGATGTTCTAGACGAAAATCAAATCACACCCAAAACCATCACCTGATCCTTCCCAACCCCCAAAATCGATCAAGACTTCAAAATAGATACTTGACATGTACTAGAAAAAGATACTCCTAATCAAGATCTATCATTATAGATATAGATGAGTCATTTTGGAGCATCCTGAAGGATTTTTGATGTTCTAGACGAAAATCAAATCACACCCAAAACCATCACCTGATCCTTCCCAACCCCCAAAATCGATCAAGACTTCAAAATAGATACTTGACATGTACTAGAAAAAGATACTCCTAATCAAGATCTATCATTATAGATATAGATGAGTCATTTTGGAGCATCCTGAAGGATTTTTGATGTTCTAGACGAAAATCAAATCACACCCAAAACCATCACCTGATCCTTCCCAACCCCTATAATCGATCAAGACTTCAAAATAGATACTTGACATGTACTAGAAAAAGATACTCCTAATCAAGATCTATCATTATAGATATAGATGAGTCATTTTGGAGCATCCTGAAGGATTTTTGATGTTCTAGACGAAAATCAAATCACACCCAAAACCATCACCTGATCCTTCCCAACCCCCAAAATCGATCAAGACTTCAAAATAAATACTTGACATGTACTAGAAAAAGATACTCCTAATCAAGATCTATCATTATAGATATAGATGAGTCATTTTGGAGCATCCTGAAGGATTTTTGATGTTCTAGACGAAAATCAAATCACACCCAAAACCATCACCTGATCCTTCCCAACCCCCAAAATCGATCAAGACTTCAAAATAGATACTTGACATGTACTAAAAAAAGATACTCCTAATCAAGATCTATCATTATAGATATAGATGAGTCATTTTGGAGCATCCTGAAGGATATTTGATGTTCTAGACGAAAATCAAATCACACCCAAAACCATCACCTGATCCTTCCCAACCCCCAAAATCGATCAAGACTTCAAAATAGATACTTGACATGTACTAGAAAAAGATACTCCTAATCAAGATCTATCATTATAGATATAGATGAGTCATTTTGGAGCATCCTGAAGGATTTTTGATGTTCTAGACGAAAATCAAATCACACCCAAAACCATCACCTGATCCTTCCCAACCCCCAAAATCGATCAAGACTTCAAAATAGATACTTGACATGTACTAGAAAAAGATACTCCTAATCAAGATCTATCATTATAGATATAGATGAGTCATTTTGGAGCATCCTGAAGGATTTTTGATGTTCTAGACGAAAATCAAATCACACCCAAAACCATCACCTGATCCTTCCCAACCCCCAAAATCGATCAAGACTTCAAAATAGATACTTGACATGTACAAGAAAAAGATACTCCTAATCAAGATCTATCATTATAGATATAAATGAGTCATTTTGGAGCATCCTGAAGGATTTTTGATGTTCTAGACGAAAATCAAATCACACCCAAAACCATCACCTGATCCTTCCCAACCCCCAAAATCGATCAAGACTTCAAAATAGATACTTGACATGTACTAGAAAAAGATACTCCTAATCAAGATCTATCATTATTGATATAGATGAGTCATTTTGGAGCATCCTGAAGGATTTTTGATGTTCTAGACGAAAATCAAATCACACCCAAAACCATCACCTGATCCTTCCCAACCCCCAAAATCGATCAAGACTTCAAAATAGATACTTGACATGTACTAGAAAAAGATACTCCTAATCAAGATCTATCATTATTGATATAGATGAGTCATTTTGGAGCATCCTGAAGGATTTTTGATGTTCTAGACGAAAATCAAATCACACCCAAAACCATCACCTGATCCTTCCCAACCCCCAAAATCGATCAAGACTTCAAAATAGATACTTGACATGTACTAGAAAAAGATACTCCTAATCAAGATCTATCATTATAGATATAGATGAGTCATTTTGGAGCATCCTGAAGGATTTTTGATGTTCTAGACGAAAATCAAATCACACCCAAAACCATCACCTGATCCTTCCCAACCCCCAAAATCGATCAAGACTTCAAAATAGATACTTGACATGTACTAGAAAAAGATACTCCTAATCAAGATCTATCATTATAGATATAGATGAGTCATTTTGGAGCATCCTGAAGGATTTTTGATGTTCTAGACGAAAATCAAATCACACCCAAAACCATCACCTGATCCTTCCCAACCCCTAAAATCGATCAAGACTTGAAAATAGATACTTGACATGTACTAGAAAAAGATACTCCTAATCAAGATCTATCATAATAGATATAGATGAGTCATTTTGGAGCATCCTGAAGGATTTTTGATGTTCTAGACGAAAATCAAATCACACCCAAAACCATCACCTCATCCTTCCCAACCCCCAAAATCGATCAAGACTTCAAAATAGATACTTGACATGTACTAGAAAAAGATACTCCTAATCAAGATCTATCATTATAGATATAGATGAGTCATTTTGGAGCATCCTGAAGGATTTTTGATGTTCTAGACGAAAATCAAATCACACCCAAAACCATCACCTGATACTTCCTAACCCCCAAAATCGATCAAGACTTCAAAATAGATACTTGACATGTACTAGAAAAAGATACTCCTAATCAAGATCTATCATTATAGATATAGGTGAGTCATTTTGGAGCATCCTGAAGGATTTTTGATGTTCTAGACGAAAATCAAATCACACCCAAAACCATCACCTGATCCTTCCCAACCCCCAAAATCGATCAAGACTTCAAAATAGATACTTGACATGTACTAGAAAAAGATACTCCTAATCAAGATCTATCATTATAGATATAGATGAGTCATTTTGGAGCATCCTGAAGGATTTTCGATGTTCTAGACGAAAATCAAATCACACCCAAAACCATCACCTGATCCTTCCCAACCCCCAAAATCGATCAAGACTTCAAAATAGATACTTGACATGTACTAGAAAAAGATACTCCTAATCAAGATCTATCATTATAGATATAGATGAGCCATTTTGGAGCATCCTGAAGGATTTTCGATGTTCTAGACGAAAATCAAATCACACCCAAAACCATCACCTGATCCTTCCCAACCCCCAAAATCGATCAAGACTTCAAAATAGATACTTGACATGTACTAGAAAAAGATATTCCTAATCAAGATCTATCATTATAGATATAGATGAGTCATTTTGGAGCATCCTGAAGGATTTTTGATGTTCTAGACGAAAATCAAATCACACCCAAAACCATCACCTGATCCTTCCCAACCCCCAAAATCGATCAAGACTTCAAAATAGATACTTGACATGTACTAGAAAAAGATACTCCTAATCAAGATCTATCATTATAGATATAGATGAGTCATTTTGGAGCATCCTGAAGGATTTTTGATGTTCTAGACGAAAATCAAATCACACCCAAAACCATCACCTGATCCTTCCCAACCCCCAAAATCGATCAAGACTTCAAAATAGATACTTGACATGTACTAGAAAAAGATACTCCTAATCAAGATCTATCATTATAGATATAGATGAGTCATTTTGGAGCATCCTGAAGGATTTTTGATGTTCTAGACGAAAATCAAATCACACCCAAAACCATCACCTGATCCTTCCCAACCCCCAAAATCGATCAAGACTTCAAAATAGATACTTGACATGTACTAGAAAAAGATACTCCTAATCAAGATCTATCATTATAGATATAGATGAGTCATTTTGGAGCATCCTGAAGGATTTTTGATGTTCTAGACGAAAATCAAATCACACCCAAAACCATCACCTGATCCTTCCCAACCCCCAAAATCGATCAAGACTTCAAAATAGATACTTGACATGTACTAGAAAAAGATACTCCTAATCAAGATCTATCATTATAGATATAGATGAGTCATTTTGGAGCATCCTGAAGGATTTTTGATTTTTGACATGTACTAGAAAAAGATACTCCTAATCAAGATCTATCATTATAGATATAGATGAGTCATTTTGGAGCATCCTGAAGGATTTTTGATGTTCTAGACGAAAATCAAATCACACCCAAAACCATCACCTGATCCTTCCCAACCCCTAAAATCGATCAAGACTTGAAAATAGATACTTGACATGTACTAGAAAAAGATACTCCTAATCAAGATCTATCATTATAGATATAGATGAGTCATTTTGGAGCATCCTGAAGGATTTTTGATGTTCTAGACGAAAATCAAATCACACCCAAAACCATCACCTGATCCTTCCCAACCCCCAAAATCGATCAAGACTTCAAAATAGATACTTGACATGTACTAGAAAAAGATACTCCTAATCAAGATCTATCATTATAGATATAGATGAGTCATTTTGGAGCATCCTGAAGGATTTTTGATGTTCTAGACGAAAATCAAATCACACCCAAAACCATCACCTGATACTTCCTAACCCCCAAAATCGATCAAGACTTCAAAATAGATACTTGACATGTACTAGAAAAAGATACTCCTAATCAAGATCTATCATTATAGATATAGATGAGTCATTTTGGAGCATCCTGAAGGATTTTTGATGTTCTAGACGAAAATCAAATCACACCCAAAACCATCACCTGATCCTTCCCAACCCCCAAAATCGATCAAGACTTCAAAATAGATACTTGACATGTACTAGAAAAAGATACTCCTAATCAAGATCTATCATTATAGATATAGATGAGTCATTTTGGAGCATCCTGAAGGATTTTTGATGTTCTAGACGAAAATCAAATCACACCCAAAACCATCACCTGATCCTTCCCAACCCCCAAAATCGATCAAGACTTCAAAATAGATACTTGACATGTACTAGAAAAAGATACTCCTAATCAAGATCTATCATTATAGATATAGATGAGTCATTTTGGAGCATCCTGAAGGATTTTTGATGTTCTAGACGAAAATCAAATCACACCCAAAACCATCACCTGATCCTTCCCAACCCCCAAAATCGATCAAGACTTCAAAATAGATACTTGACATGTACTAGAAAAAGATACTCCTAATCAAGATCTATCATTATAGATATAGATGAGTCATTTTGGAGCATCCTGAAGGATTTTTGATGTTCTAGACGAAAATCAAATCACACCCAAAACCATCACCTGATCCTTCCCAACCCCCAAAATCGATCAAGACTTCAAAATAGATACTTGACATGTACTAGAAAAAGATACTCCTAATCAAGATCTATCATTATAGATATAGATGAGTCATTTTGGAGCATCCTGAAGGATTTTTGATTTTTGACATGTACTAGAAAAAGATACTCCTAATCAAGATCTATCATTATAGATATAGATGAGTCATTTTGGAGCATCCTGAAGGATTTTTGATGTTCTAGACGAAAATCAAATCACACCCAAAACCATCACCTGATCCTTCCCAACCCCTAAAATCGATCAAGACTTGAAAATAGATACTTGACATGTACTAGAAAAAGATACTCCTAATCAAGATCTATCATTATAGATATAGATGAGTCATTTTGGAGCATCCTGAAGGATTTTTGATGTTCTAGACGAAAATCAAATCACACCCAAAACCATCACCTGATCCTTCCCAACCCCCAAAATCGATCAAGACTTCAAAATAGATACTTGACATGTACTAGAAAAAGATACTCCTAATCAAGATCTATCATTATAGATATAGATGAGTCATTTTGGAGCATCCTGAAGGATTTTTGATGTTCTAGACGAAAATCAAATCACACCCAAAACCATCACCTGATACTTCCTAACCCCCAAAATCGATCAAGACTTCAAAATAGATACTTGACATGTACTAGAAAAAGATACTCCTAATCAAGATCTATCATTATAGATATAGATGCGTCATTTTGGAGCATCCTGAAGGATTTTTGATGTTCTAGACGAAAATCAAATCACACCCAAAACCATCACCTGATCCTTCCCAACCCCCAAAATCGATCAAGACTTCAAAATAGATACTTGACATGTACTAGAAAAAGATACTCCTAATCAAGATCTATCATTATAGATATAGATGAGTCATTTTGGAGCATCCTGAAGGATTTTTGATGTTCTAGACGAAAATCAAATCACACCCAAAACCATCACCTGATCCTTCGCAACCCCCAAAATCGATCAAGACTTCAAAATAGATACTTGACATGTACTAGAAAAAGATACTCCTAATCAAGATCTATCATTATAGATATAGATGAGTCATTTTGGAGCATCCTGAAGGATTTTTGATGTTCTAGACGAAAATCAAATCACACCCAAAACCATCACCTGATCCTTCGCAACCCCCAAAATCGATCAAGACTTCAAAATAGATACTTGACATGTACTAGAAAAAGATACTCCTAATCAAGATCTATCATTATAGATATAGATGAGTCATTTTGGAGCATCCTGAAGGATTTTTGATGTTCTAGACGAAAATCAAATCACACCCAAAACCATCACCTGATCCTTCCCAACCCCCAAAATCGATCAAGACTTCAAAATAGATACTTGACATGTACTAGAAAAAGATACTCCTAATCAAGATCTATCATTATAGATATAGATGAGTCATTTTGGAGCATCCTGAAGGATTTTTGATGTTCTAGACGAAAATCAAATCACACCCAAAACCATCACCTGATCCTTCCCAACCCCCAAAATCGATCAAGACTTCAAAATAGATACTTGACATGTACTAGAAAAAGATACTCCTAATCAAGATCTTTCATTATAGATATAGATGAGTCATTTTGGAGCATCCTGAAGGATTTTTGATGTTCTAGACGAAAATCAAATCACACCCAAAACCATCACCTGATCCTTCCCAACCCCCAAAATCGATCAAGACTTCAAAATAGATACTTGACATGTACTAGAAAAAGATACTCCTAATCAAGATCTATCATTATAGATATAGATGAGTCATTTTGGAGCATCCTGAAGGATTTTTGATGTTCTAGACGAAAATCAAATCACACCCAAAACCATCACCTGATCCTTCGCAACCCCCAAAATCGATCAAGACTTCAAAATAGATACTTGACATGTACTAGAAAAAGATACTCCTAATTAAGATCTATCATTATAGATATAGATGAGTCATTTTGGAGCATCCTGAAGGATTTTTGATGTTCTAGACGAAAATCAAATCACACCCAAAACCATCACCTGATCCTTCCCAACCCCCAAAATCGATCAAGACTTCAAAATAGATACTTGACATGTACTAGAAAAAGATACTCCTAATCAAGATCTATCATTATAGATATAGATGAGTCATTTTGGAGCATCCTGAAGGATTTTTTATGTTCTAGACGAAAATCAAATCACACCCAAAACCATCACCTGATCCTTCCCAACCCCCAAAATCGATCAAGACTTCAAAATAGATACTTGACATGTACTAGAAAAAGATACTCCTAATCAAGATCTATCATTATAGATATAGATGAGTCATTTTGGAGCATCCTGAAGGATTTTTGATGTTCTAGACGAAAATAAAATCACACCCAAAACCATCACCTGATCCTTCCCAACCCCCAAAATCGATCAAGACTTCAAAATAGATACTTGACATGTACTAGAAAAAGATACTCCTAATCAAGATCTATCATTATAGATATAGATGAGTCATTTTGGAGCATCCTGAAGGATTTTTGATGTTCTAGACGAAAATCAAATCACACCCAAAACCATCACCTGATCCTTCCCAACCCCCAAAATCGATCAAGACTTCAAAATAGATACTTGACATGTACTAGAAAAAGATACTCCTAATCAAGATCTATCATTATAGATATAGATGAGTCATTTTGGAGCATCCTGAAGGATTTTTGATGTTCTAGACGAAAATCAAATCACACCCAAAACCATCACCTGATCCTTCCCAACCCCCAAAATCGATCAAGACTTCAAAATAGATACTTGACATGTACTAGAAAAAGATACTCCTAATCAAGATCTATCATTATAGATATAGATGAGTCATTTTGGAGCATCCTGAAGGATTTTTGATGTTCTAGACGAAAATCAAATCACACCCAAAACCATCACCTGATCCTTCCCAACCCCCAAAATCGATCAAGACTTCAAAATAGATACTTGACATGTACTAGAAAAAGATACTCCTAATCAAGATCTTTCATTATAGATATAGATGAGTCATTTTGGAGCATCCTGAAGGATTTTTGATGTTCTAGACGAAAATCAAATCACACCCAAAACCATCACCTGATCCTTCCCAACCCCCAAAATCGATCAAGACTTCAAAATAGATACTTGACATGTACTAGAAAAAGATACTCCTAATCAAGATCTATCATTATAGATATAGATGAGTCATTTTGGAGCATCCTGAAGGATTTTTGATGTTCTAGACGAAAATCAAATCACACCCAAAACCATCACCTGATCCTTCCCAACCCCCAAAATCGATCAAGACTTCAAAATAGATACTTGACATGTACTAGAAAAAGATACTCCTAATCAAGATCTATCATTATAGATATAGATGAGTCATTTTGGAGCATCCTGAAGGATTTTTGATGTTCTAGACGAAAATCAAATCACACCCAAAACCATCACCTGATCCTTCCCAACCCCCAAAATCGATCAAGACTTCAAAATAGATACTTGACATGTACTAGAAAAAGATACTCCTAATCAAGATCTATCATTATAGATATAGATGAGTCATTTTGGAGCATCCTGAAGGATTTTTGATGTTCTAGACGAAAATCAAATCACACCCAAAACCATCACCTGATCCTTCCCAACCCCCAAAATCGATCAAGACTTCAAAATAGATACTTGACATGTACTAGAAAAAGATACTCCTAATCAAGATCTATCATTATAGATATAGATGAGTCATTTTGGAGCATCCTGAAGGATTTTTGATGTTTTAGACGAATATCAAATCACACCCAAAACCATCACCTGATCTTTCCCAACCCCCAAAATCGATCAAGACTTCAAAATAGATACTTGACATGTACTAGAAAAAGATACTCCTAATCAAGATCTATCATTATAGATATAGATGAGTCATTTTGGAGCATCCTGAAGGATTTTTGATGTTCTAGACGAAAATCAAATCACACCCAAAACCATCACCTGATCCTTCCCAACCCCCAAAATCGATCAAGACTTCAAAATAGATACTTGACATGTACTAGAAAAAGATACTCCTAATCAAGATCTATCATTATAGATATAGATGAGTCATTTTGGAGCATCCTGAAGGATTTTTGATGTTCTAGACGAAAATCAAATCACACCCAAAACCATCACCTGATCCTTCCCAACCCCCAAAATCGATCAAGACTTCAAAATAGATACTTGACATGTACTAGAAAAAGATACTCCTAATCAAGATCTATCATTATAGATATAGATGAGTCATTTTGGAGCATCCTGAAGGATTTTTGATGTTCTAGACGAAAATCAAATTACACCCAAAACCATCACCTGATCCTTCCCAACCCCCAAAATCGATCAAGACTTCAAAATAGATACTTGACATGTACTAGAAAAAGATACTCCTAATCAAGATCTATCATTATAGATATAGATGAGTCATTTTGGAGCATCCTGAAGGATTTTTGATGTTCTAGACGAAAATCAAATCACACCCAAAACCATCACCTGATCCTTCCCAACCCCCAAAATCGATCAAGACTTCAAAATAGATACTTGACATGTACTAGAAAAAGATACTCCTAATCAAGATCTATCATTATAGATATAGATGAGTCATTTTGGAGCATCCTGAAGGATTTTTGATGTTCTAGACGAAAATCAAATCACACTCAAAACCATCACCTGATCCTTCCCAACCCCCAAAATCGATCAAGACTTCAAAATAGATACTTGACATGTACTAGAAAAAGATACTCCTAATCAAGATCTATCATTATAGATATAGATGAGTCATTTTGGAGCATCCTGAAGGATTTTTGATGTTCTAGACGAAAATCAAATCACACCCAAAACCATCACCTGATCCTTCCCAACCCCCAAAATCGATCAAGACTTCAAAATAGATACTTGACATGTACTAGAAAAAGATACTCCTAATCAAGATCTATCATTATAGATATAGATGAGTCATTTTGGAGCATCCTGAAGGATTTTTGATGTTCTAGACGAAAATCAAATCACACCCAAAACCATCACCTGATCCTTCCCAACCCCCAAAATCGATCAAGACTTCAAAATAGATACTTGACATGTACTAGAAAAAGATACTCCTAATCAAGATCTATCATTATAGATATAGATGAGTCATTTTGGAGCATCCTGAAGGATTTTTAATGTTCTAGACGAAAATCAAATCACACCCAAAACCATCACCTGATCCTTCCCAACCCCCAAAATCGATCAAGACTTCAAAATAGATACTTGACATGTACTAGAAAAAGATACTCCTAATCAAGATCTATCATTATAGATATAGATGAGTCATTTTGGAGCATCCTGAAGGATTTTTGATGTTCTAGACGAAAATCAAATCACACCCAAAACCATCACCTGATCCTTCCCAACCCCCAAAATCGATCAAGACTTCAAAATAGATACTTGACATGTACTAGAAAAAGATACTCCTAATCAAGATCTATCATTATAGATATAGATGAGTCATTTTGGAGCATCCTGAAGGATTTTTGATGTTCTAGACGAAAATCAAATCACACCCAAAACCATCACCTGATCCTTCCCAACCCCCAAAATCGATCAAGACTTCAAAATAGATACTTGACATGTACTAGAAAAAGATACTCCTAATCAAGATCTATCATTATAGATATAGATGAGTCATTTTGGAGCATCCTGAAGGATTTTTGATGTTCTAGACAAAAATCAAATCACACCCAAAAGCATCACCTGATCCTTCCCAACCCCCAAAATCGATCAAGACTTCAAAATAGATACTTGACATGTACTAGAAAAAGATACTCCTAATCAAGATCTATCATTATAGATATAGATGAGTCATTTTGGAGCATCCTGAAGGATTTTTGATGTTCTAGACGAAAATCAAATCACACCCAAAACCATCACCTGATCCTTCCCAACCCCCAAAATCGATCAAGACTTCAAAATAGATACTTGACATGTACTAGAAAAAGATACTCCTAATCAAGATCTATCATTATAGATATAGATGAGTCATTTTGGAGCATCCTGAAGGATTTTTGATGTTCTAGACGAAAATCAAATCACACCCAAAACCATCACCTGATCCTTCCCAACCCCCAAAATCGATCAAGACTTCAAAATAGATACTTGACATGTACTAGAAAAAGATACTCCTAATCAAGATCTATCATTATAGATATAGATGAGTCATTTTGGAGCATCCTGAAGGATTTTTGATGTTCTAGACGAAAATCAAATCACACCCAAAACCATCACCTGATCCTTCCCAACCCCCAAAATCGATCAAGACTTCAAAATAGATACTTGACATGTACTAGAAAAAGATACTCCTAATCAAGATCTATCATTATAGATATAGATGAGTCATTTTGGAGCATCCTGAAGGATTTTTGATGTTCTAGACGAAAATCAAATCACACCCAAAACCATCACCTGATCCTTCCCAACCCCCAAAATCGATCAAGACTTCAAAATAGATACTTGACATGTACTAGAAAAAGATACTCCTAATCAAGATCTATCATTATAGATATAGATGAGTCATTTTGGAGCATCCTGAAGGATTTTTGATGTTCTAGACGAAAATCAAATCACACCCAAAACCATCACCTGATCCTTCCCAACCCCCAAAATCGATCAAGACTTCAAAATAGATACTTGACATGTACTAGAAAAAGATACTCCTAATCAAGATCTATCATTATAGATATAGATGAGTCATTTTGGAGCATCCTGAAGGATTTTTGATGTTCTAGACGAAAATCAAATCACACCCAAAACCATCACCTGATCCTTCCCAACCCCCAAAATCGATCAAGACTTCAAAATAGATACTTGACATGTACTAGAAAAAGATACTCCTAATCAAGATCTATCATTATAGATATAGATGAGTCATTTTGGAGCATCCTGAAGGATTTTTGATGTTCTAGACGAAAATCAAATCACACCCAAAACCATCACCTGATCCTTCCCAACCCCCAAAATCGATCAAGACTTCAAAATAGATACTTGACATGTACTAGAAAAAGATACTCCTAATCAAGATCTATCATTATAGATATAGATGAGTCATTTTGGAGCATCCTGAAGGATTTTTGATGTTCTAGACGAAAATCAAATCACACCCAAAACCATCACCTGATCCTTCCCAACCCCCAAAATCGATCAAGACTTCAAAATAGATACTTGACATGTACTAGAAAAAGATACTCCTAATCAAGATCTATCATTATAGATATAGATGAGTCATTTTGGAGCATCCTGAAGGATTTTTGATGTTCTAGACGAAAATCAAATCACACCCAAAACCATCACCTGATCCTTCCCAACCCCCAAAATCGATCAAGACTTCAAAATAGATACTTGACATGTACTAGAAAAAGATACTCCTAATCAAGATCTATCATTATAGATATAGATGAGTCATTTTGGAGCATCCTGAAGGATTTTTGATGTTCTAGACGAAAATCAAATCACACCCAAAACCATCACCTGATCCTTCCCAACCCCCAAAATCGATCAAGACTTCAAAATAGATACTTGACATGTACTAGAAAAAGATACTCCTAATCAAGATCTATCATTATAGATATAGATGTGTCATTTTGGAGCATCCTGAAGGATTTTTGATGTTCTAGACGAAAATCAAATCACACCCAAAACCATCACCTGATCCTTCCCAACCCCCAAAATCGATCAAGACTTCAAAATAGATACTTGACATGTACTAGAAAAAGATACTCCTAATCAAGATCTATCATTATAGATATAGATGAGTCATTTTGGAGCATCCTGAAGGATTTTTGATGTTCTAGACGAAAATCAAATCACACCCAAAACCATCACCTGATCCTTCCCAACCCCCAAAATCGATCAAGACTTCAAAATAGATACTTGACATGTACTAGAAAAAGATACTCCTAATCAAGATCTATCATTATAGATATAGATGAGTCATTTTGGAGCATCCTGAAGGATTTTTGATGTTCTAGACGAAAATCAAATCACACCCAAAACCATCACCTGATCCTTCCCAACCCCCAAAATCGATCAAGACTTCAAAATAGATACTTGACATGTACTAGAAAAAGATACTCCTAATCAAGATCTATCATTATAGATATAGATGAGTCATTTTGGAGCATCCTGAAGGATTTTTGATGTTCTAGACGAAAATCAAATCACACCCAAAACCATCACCTGATCCTTCCCAAAGAAGGATCCTAATCAAGATCTATCATTATAGATATAGATGAGTCATTTTGGAGCATCCTGAAGGATTTTTGATGTTCTAGACGAAAATCAAATCACACCCAAAACCATCACCTGATCCTTCCCAACCCCCAAAATCGATCAAGACTTCAAAATAGATACTTGACATGTACTAGAAAAAGATACTCCTAATCAAGATCTATCATTATAGATATAGATGAGTCATTTTGGAGCATCCTGAAGGATTTTTGATGTTCTAGACGAAAATCAAATCACACCCAAAACCATCACCTGATCCTTCCCAACCCCCAAAATCGATCAAGACTTCAAAATAGATACTTGACATGTACTAGAAAAAGATACTCCTAATCAAGATCTATCATTATAGATATAGATGAGTCATTTTGGAGCATCCTGAAGGATTTTTGATGTTCTAGACGAAAATCAAATCACACCCAAAACCATCACCTGATCCTTCCCAACCCCCAAAATCGATCAAGACTTCAAAATAGATACTTGACATGTACTAGAAAAAGATACTCCTAATCAAGATCTATCATTATAGATATAGATGAGTCATTTTGGAGCATCCTGAAGGATTTTTGATGTTCTAGACGAAAATCAAATCACACCCAAAACCATCACCTGATCTTTCCCAACCCCCAAAACCGATCAAGACTTCAAAATAGATACTTGACATGTACTAGAAAAAGATACTCCTAATCAAGATCTATCATTATAGATATAGATGAGTCATTTTGGAGCATCCTGAAGGATTTTTGATGTTCTAGACGAAAATCAAATCACACCCAAAACCATCACCTGATCCTTCCCAACCCCCAAAATCGATCAAGACTTCAAAATAGATACTTGACATGTACTAGAAAAAGATACTCCTAATCAAGATCTATCATTATAGATATAGATGAGTCATTTTGGAGCATCCTGAAGGATTTTTGATGTTCTAGACGAAAATCAAATCACACCCAAAACCATCACCTGATCCTTCCCAACCCCCAAAATCGATCAAGACTTCAAAATAGATACTTGACATGTACTAGAAAAAGATACTCCTAATCAAGATCTATCATTATAGATATACATGAGTCATTTTGGAGCATCCTGAAGGATTTTTGATGTTCTAGACGAAAATCAAATCACACCCAAAACCATCACCTGATCCTTCCCAACCCCCAAAATCGATCAAGACTTCAAAATAGATACTTGACATGTACTAGAAAAAGATACTCCTAATCAAGATCTATCATTATAGATATAGATGAGTCATTTTGGAGCATCCTGAAGGATTTTTGATGTTCTAGACGAAAATCAAATCACACCCAAAACCATCACCTGATCCTTCCCAACCCCCAAAATCGATCAAGACTTCAAAATAGATACTTGACATGTACTAGAAAAAGATACTCCTAATCAAGATCTATCATTATAGATATAGATGAGTCATTTTGGAGCATCCTGAAGGATTTTTGATGTTCTAGACGAAAATCAAATCACACCCAAAACCATCACCTGATCCTTCCCAACCCCCAAAATCGATCAAGACTTCAAAATAGATACTTGACATGTACTAGAAAAAGATACTCCTAATCAAGATCTATCATTATAGATATAGACGAGTCATTTTGGAGCATCCTGAAGGATTTTTGATGTTCTAGACGAAAATCAAATCACACCCAAAACCATCACCTGATCCTTCCCAACCCCCAAAATCGATCAAGACTTCAAAATAGATACTTGACATGTACTAGAAAAAGATACTCCTAATCAAGATCTATCATTATAGATATAGATGAGTCATTTTGGAGCATCCTGAAGGATTTTTGATGTTCTAGACGAAAATCAAATCACACCCAAAACCATCACCTGATCCTTCCCAACCCCCAAAATCGATCAAGACTTCAAAATAGATACTTGACATGTACTAGAAAAAGATACTCCTAATCAAGATCTATCATTATAGATATAGATGAGTCATTTTGGAGCATCCTGAAGGATTTTTGATGTTCTAGACGAAAATCAAATCACACCCAAAACCATCACCTGATCCTTCCCAACCCCCAAAATCGATCAAGACTTCAAAATAGATACTTGACATGTACTAGAAAAAGATACTCCTAATCAAGATCTATCATTATAGATATAGATGAGTCATTTTGGAGCATCCTGAAGGATTTTTGATGTTCTAGACGAAAATCAAATCACACCCAAAACCATCACCCGATCCTTCCCAACCCCCAAAATCGATCAAGACTTCAAAATAGATACTTGACATGTACTAGAAAAAGATACTCCTAATCAAGATCTATCATTATAGATATAGATGAGTCATTTTGGAGCATCCTGAAGGATTTTTGATGTTCTAGACGAAAATCAAATCACACCCAAAACCATCACCTGATCTTTCCCAACCCCCAAAACCGATCAAGACTTCAAAATAGATACTTGACATGTACTAGAAAAAGATACTCCTAATCAAGATCTATCATTATAGATATAGATGAGTCATTTTGGAGCATCCTGAAGGATTTTTGATGTTCTAGACGAAAATCAAATCACACCCAAAACCATCACCTGATCCTTCCCAACCCCCAAAATCGATCAAGACTTCAAAATAGATACTTGACATGTACTAGAAAAAGATACTCCTAATCAAGATCTATCATTATAGATATAGATGAGTCATTTTGGAGCATCCTGAAGGATTTTTGATGTTCTAGACGAAAATCAAATCACACCCAAAACCATCACCTGATCCTTCCCAACCCCCAAAATCGATCAAGACTTCAAAATAGATACTTGACATGTACTAGAAAAAGATACTCCTAATCAAGATCTATCATTATAGATATAGATGAGTCATTTTGGAGCATCCTGAAGGATTTTTGATGTTCTAGACGAAAATCAAATCACACCCAAAACCATCACCTGATCCTTCCCAACCCCCAAAATCGATCAAGACTTCAAAATAGATACTTGACATGTACTAGAAAAAGATACTCCTAATCAAGATCTATCATTATAGATATAGATGAGTCATTTTGGAGCATCCTGAAGGATTTTTGATGTTCTAGACGAAAATCAAATCACACCCAAAACCATCACCTGATCCTTCCCAACCCCCAAAATCGATCAAGACTTCAAAATAGATACTTGACATGTACTAGAAAAAGATACTCCTAATCAAGATCTATCATTATAGATATAAATGAGTCATTTTGGAGCATCCTGAAGGATTTTTGATGTTCTAGACGAAAATCAGATCACACCCAAAACCATCACCTGATCCTTCCCAACCCCCAAAATCGATCAAGACTTCAAAATAGATACTTGACATGTACTAGAAAAAGATACTCCTAATCAAGATCTATCATTATAGATATAGATGAGTCATTTTGGAGCATCCTGAAGGATTTTTGATGTTCTAGACGAAAATCAAATCACACCCAAAACCATCACCTGATCCTTCCCAACCCCCAAAATCGATCAAGACTTCAAAATAGATACTTGACATGTACTAGAAAAAGATACTCCTAATCAAGATCTATCATTATAGATATAGATGAGTCATTTTGGAGCATCCTGAAGGATTTTTGATGTTCTAGACGAAAATCAAATCACACCCAAAACCATCACCTGATCCTTCCCAACCCCCAAAATCGATCAAGACTTCAAAATAGATACTTGACATGTACTAGAAAAAGATACTCCTAATCAAGATCTATCATTATAGATATAGATGAGTCATTTTGGAGCATCCTGAAGGATTTTTGATGTTCTAGACGAAAATCAAATCACACCCAAAACCATCACCCGATCCTTCCCAACCCCCAAAATCGATCAAGACTTCAAAATAGATACTTGACATGTACTAGAAAAAGATACTCCTAATCAAGATCTATCATTATAGATATAGATGAGTCATTTTGGAGCATCCTGAAGGATTTTTGATGTTCTAGACGAAAATCAAATCACACCCAAAACCATCACCTGATCTTTCCCAACCCCCAAAACCGATCAAGACTTCAAAATAGATACTTGACATGTACTAGAAAAAGATACTCCTAATCAAGATCTATCATTATAGATATAGATGAGTCATTTTGGAGCATCCTGAAGGATTTTTGATGTTCTAGACGAAAATCAAATCACACCCAAAACCATCACCCGATCCTTCCCAACCCCCAAAATCGATCAAGACTTCAAAATAGATACTTGACATGTACTAGAAAAAGATACTCCTAATCAAGATCTATCATTATAGATATAGATGAGTCATTTTGGAGCATCCTGAAGGATTTTTGATGTTCTAGACGAAAATCAAATCACACCCAAAACCATCACCTGATCCTTCCCAACCCCCAAAATCGATCAAGACTTCAAAATAGATACTTGACATGTACTAGAAAAAGATACTCCTAATCAAGATCTATCATTATAGATATAGATGAGTCATTTTGGAGCATCCTGAAGGATTTTTGATGTTCTAGACGAAAATCAAATCACACCCAAAACCATCACCTGATCCTTCCCAACCCCCAAAATCGATCAAGACTTCAAAATAGATACTTGACATGTACTAGAAAAAGATACTCCTAATCAAGATCTATCATTATAGATATAGATGAGTCATTTTGGAGCATCCTGAAGGATTTTTGATGTTCTAGACGAAAATCAAATCACACCCAAAACCATCACCTGATCCTTCCCAACCCCCAAAATCGATCAAGACTTCAAAATAGATACTTGACATGTACTAGAAAAAGATACTCCTAATCAAGATCTATCATTATAGATATAAATGAGTCATTTTGGAGCATCCTGAAGGATTTTTGATGTTCTAGACGAAAATCAGATCACACCCAAAACCATCACCTGATCCTTCCCAACCCCCAAAATCGATCAAGACTTCAAAATAGATACTTGACATGTACTAGAAAAAGATACTCCTAATCAAGATCTATCATTATAGATATAGATGAGTCATTTTGGAGCATCCTGAAGGATTTTTGATGTTCTAGACGAAAATCAAATCACACCCAAAACCATCACCTGATCCTTCCCAACCCCCAAAATCGATCAAGACTTCAAAATAGATACTTGACATGTACTAGAAAAAGATACTCCTAATCAAGATCTATCATTATAGATATAGATGAGTCATTTTGGAGCATCCTGAAGGATTTTTGATGTTCTAGACGAAAATCAAATCACACCCAAAACCATCACCTGATCCTTCCCAACCCCCAAAATCGATCAAGACTTCAAAATAGATACTTGACATGTACTAGAAAAAGATACTCCTAATCAAGATCTATCATTATAGATATAGATGAGTCATTTTGGAGCATCCTGAAGGATTTTTGATGTTCTAGACGAAAATCAAATCACACCCAAAACCATCACCTGATCCTTCCCAACCCCCAAAATCGATCAAGACTTCAAAATAGATACTTGACATGTACTAGAAAAAGATACTCCTAATCAAGATCTATCATTATAGATATAGATGAGTCATTTTGGAGCATCCTGAAGGATTTTTGATGTTCTAGACGAAAATCAAATCACACCCAAAACCATCACCTGATCCTTCCCAACCCCCAAAATCGATCAAGACTTCAAAATAGATACTTGACATGTACTAGAAAAAAATACTCCTAATCAAGATCTATCATTATAGATATAGATGAGTCATTTTGGAGCATCCTGAAGGATTTTTGATGTTCTAGACGAAAATCAAATCACACCCAAAACCATCACCTGATCCTTCCCAACCCCCAAAATCGATCAAGACTTCAAAATAGATACTTGACATGTACTAGAAAAAGATAATCCTAATCAAGATCTATCATTATAGATATAGATGAGTCATTTCGGAGCATCCTGAAGGATTTTTGATGTTCTAGACGAAAATCAAATCACACCCAAAACCATCACCTGATCCTTCCCAACCCCCAAAATCGATCAAGACTTCAAAATAGATACTTGACATGTACTAGAAAAAGATACTCCTAATCAAGATCTATCATTATAGATATAGATGAGTCATTTTGGAGCATCCTGAAGGATTTTTGATGTTCTAGACGAAAATCAAATCACACCCAAAACCATCACCTGATCCTTCCCAAAGAAGGATCCTAATCAAGATCTATCATTATAGATATAGATGAGTCATTTTGGAGCATCCTGAAGGATTTTTGATGTTCTAGACGAAAATCAAATCACACCCAAAACCATCACCTGATCCTTCCCAACCCCCAAAATCGATCAAGACTTCAAAATAGATACTTGACATGTACTAGAAAAAGATACTAATAATCAAGATCTATCATTATAGATATAGATGAGTCATTTTGGAGCATCCTGAAGGATTTTTGATGTTCTAGACGAAAATCAAATCACACCCAAAACCATCACCTGATCCTTCCCAACCCCCAAAATCGATCAAGACTTCAAAATAGATACTTGACATGTACTAGAAAAAGATACTCCTAATCAAGATCTATCATTATAGATATAGATGAGTCATTTTGGAGCATCCTGAAGGATTTTTGATGCTCTAGACGAAAATCAAATCACACCCAAAACCATCACCTGATCCTTCCCAACCCCCAAAATCGATCAAGACTTCAAAATAGATACTTGACATGTACTAGAAAAAGATACTCCTAATCAAGATCTATCATTATAGATATAGATGAGTCAAAATCGATCAAGACTTCAAAATAGATACTTGACATGTACTAGAAAAAGATACTCCTAATCAAGATCTATCATTATAGATCAAACCATCACCTGATCCTTCCCAACCCCCAAAATCGATCAAGACTTCAAAATAGATACTTGACATGTACTAGAAAAAGATACTCCTAATCAAGATCTATCATTATAGATATAGATGAGTCGTTTTGGAGCATCCTGAAGGATTTTTGATGTTCTAGACGAAAATCAAATCACACCCAAAACCATCACCTGATCCTTCCCAACCCCCAAAATCGATCAAGACTTCAAAATAGATACTTGACATGTACTAGAAAAAGATACTCCTAATCAAGATCTATCATTATAGATATAGATGAGTCATTTTGGAGCATCCTGAAGGATTTTTGATGTTCTAGACGAAAATCAAATCACACCCAAAACCATCACCTGATCCTTCCCAACCCCCAAAATCGATCAAGACTTCAAAATAGATACTTGACATGTACTAGAAAAAGATACTCCTAATTAAGATCTATCATTATAGATATAGATGAGTCATTTTGGAGCATCCTGAAGGATTTTTGATGTTCTAGACGAAAATCAAATCACACCCAAAACCATCACCTGATCCTTCCCAACCCCCAAAATCGATCAAGACTTCAAAATAGATACTTGACATGTACTAGAAAAAGATACTCCTAATCAAGATCTATCATTACAGATATAGATGAGTCATTTTGGAGCATCCTGAAGGATTTTTGATGTTTTAGACGAAAATCAAATCACACCCAAAACCATCACCTGATCCTTCCCAACCCCCAAAATCGATCAAGACTTCAAAATAGATACTTGACATGTACTAGAAAAAGATACTCCTAATCAAGATCTATCATTATAGATATAGATGAGTCATTTTGGAGCATCCTGAAGGATTTTTGATGTTCTAGACGAAAATCAAATCACACCCAAAACCATCACCTGATCCTTCCCAACCCCCAAAATCGATCAAGACTTCAAAATAGATACTTGACATGTACTAGAAAAAGATACTCCTAATCAAGATCTATCATTATAGATATAGATGAGTCATTTTGGAGCATCCTGAAGGATTTTTGATGTTCTAGACGAAAATCAAATCACACCCAAAACCATCACCTGATCCTTCCCAAAGAAGGATCCTAATCAAGATCTATCATTATAGATATAGATGAGTCATTTTGGAGCATCCTGAAGGATTTTTGATGTTCTAGACGAAAATCAAATCACACCCAAAACCATCACCTGATCCTTCCCAACCCCCAAAATCGATCAAGACTTCAAAATAGATACTTGACATGTACTAGAAAAAGATACTAATAATCAAGATCTATCATTATAGATATAGATGAGTCATTTTGGAGCATCCTGAAGGATTTTTGATGTTCTAGACGAAAATCAAATCACACCCAAAACCATCACCTGATCCTTCCCAACCCCCAAAATCGATCAAGACTTCAAAATAGATACTTGACATGTACTAGAAAAAGATACTCCTAATCAAGATCTATCATTATAGATATAGATGAGTCATTTTGGAGCATCCTGAAGGATTTTTGATGCTCTAGACGAAAATCAAATCACACCCAAAACCATCACCTGATCCTTCCCAACCCCCAAAATCGATCAAGACTTCAAAATAGATACTTGACATGTACTAGAAAAAGATACTCCTAAGCAAGATCTATCATTATAGATATAGATGAGTCAAAATCGATCAAGACTTCAAAATAGATACTTGACATGTACTAGAAAAAGATACTCCTAATCAAGATCTATCATTATAGATCAAACCATCACCTGATCCTTCCCAACCCCCAAAATCGATCAAGACTTGAAAATAGATACTTGACATGTACTAGAAAAAGATACTCCTAATCAAGATCTATCATTATAGATATAGATGAGTCGTTTTGGAGCATCCTGAAGGATTTTTGATGTTCTAGACGAAAATCAAATCACACCCAAAACCATCACCTGATCCTTCCCAACCCCCAAAATCGATCAAGACTTCAAAATAGATACTTGACATGTACTAGAAAAAGATACTCCTAATCAAGATCTATCATTATAGATATAGATGAGTCATTTTGGAGCATCCTGAAGGATTTTTGATGTTCTAGACGAAAATCAAATCACACCCAAAACCATCACCTGATCCTTCCCAACCCCCAAAATCGATCAAGACTTCAAAATAGATACTTGACATGTACTAGAAAAAGATACTCCTAATTAAGATCTATCATTATAGATATAGATGAGTCATTTTGGAGCATCCTGAAGGATTTTTGATGTTCTAGACGAAAATCAAATCACACCCAAAACCATCACCTGATCCTTCCCAACCCCCAAAATCGATCAAGACTTCAAAATAGATACTTGACATGTACTAGAAAAAGATACTCCTAATCAAGATCTATCATTACAGATATAGATGAGTCATTTTGGAGCATCCTGAAGGATTTTTGATGTTCTAGACGAAAATCAAATCACACCCAAAACCATCACCTGATCCTTCCCAACCCCCAAAATCGATCAAGACTTCAAAATAAATACTTGACATGTACTAGAAAAAGATACTCCTAATCAAGATCTATCATTATAGATATAGATGAGTCATTTTGGAGCATCCTGAAGGATTTTTGATGTTCTAGACGAAAATCAAATCACACCCAAAACCATCACCTGATCCTTCCCAACCCCCAAAATCGATCAAGACTTCAAAATAGATACTTGACATGTACTAGAAAAAGATACTCCTAATCAAGATCTATCATTATAGATATAGATGAGTCATTTTGGAGCATCCTGAAGGATTTTTGATGTTCTAGACGAAAATCAAATCACACCCAAAACCATCACCTGATCCTTCCCAACCCCCAAAATCGATCAAGACTTCAAAATAGATACTTGACATGTACTAGAAAAAGATACTCCTAATCAAGATCTATCATTATAGATATAGATGAGTCATTTTGGAGCATCCTGAAGGATTTTTGATGTTCTAGACGAAAATCAAATCACACCCAAAACCATCACCTGATCCTTCCCAACCCCCAAAATCGATCAAGACTTCAAAATAGATGCTTGACATGTACTAGAAAAAGATACTCCTAATCAAGATCTATCATTATAGATATAGATGAGTCATTTTGGAGCATCCTGAAGGATTTTTGATGTTCTAGACGAAAATCAAATCACACCCAAAACCATCACCTGATCCTTCCCAACCCCCAAAATCGATCAAGACTTCAAAATAGATACTTGACATGTACTAGAAAAAGATACTCCTAATCAAGATCTATCATTATAGATATAGATGAGTCATTTTGGAGCATCCTGAAGGATTTTTGATGTTCTGGACGAAAATCAAATCACACCCAAAACCATCACCTGATCCTTCCCAACCCCCAAAATCGATCAAGACTTCAAAATAGATACTTGACATGTACTAGAAAAAGATACTCCTAATCAAGATCTATCATTATAGATATAGATGAGTCATTTTGGAGCATCCTGAAGGATTTTTGATGTTCTAGACGAAAATCAAATCACACCCAAAACCATCACCTGATCCTTCCCAACCCCCAAAATCGATCAAGACTTCAAAATAGATACTTGACATGTACTAGAAAAAGATACTCCTAATCAAGATCTATCATTATAGATATAGATGAGTCATTTTGGAGCATCCTGAAGGATTTTTGATGTTCTAGACGAAAATCAAATCACACCCAAAACCATCACCTGATCCTTCCCAACCCCCAAAATCCATCAAGACTTCAAAATAGATACTTGACATGTACTAGAAAAAGATACTCCTAATCAAGATCTATCATTATAGATATAGATGAGTCATTTTGGAGCATCCTGAAGGATTTTTGATGTTCTAGACGAAAATCAAATCACACCCAAAACCATCACCTGATCCTTCCCAACCCCCAAAATCGATCAAGACTTCAAAATAGATACTTGACATGTACTAGAAAAAGATACTCCTAATCAAGATCTATCATTATAGATATAGATGAGTCATTTTGGAGCATCCTGAAGGATTTTTGATGTTCTAGACGAAAATCAAATCACACCCAAAACCATCACCTGATCCTTCCCAACCCCCAAAATCGATCAAGACTTCAAAATAGATACTTGACATGTACTAGAAAAAGATACTCCTAATCAAGATCTATCATTATAGATATAGATGAGTCATTTTGGAGCATCCTGAAGGATTTTTGATGTTCTAGACGAAAATCAAATCACACCCAAAACCATCACCTGATCCTTCCCAACCCCCAAAATCGATCAAGACTTCAAAATAGATACTTGACATGTACTAGAAAAAGATACTCCTAATCAAGATCTATCATTATAGATATAGATGAGTCATTTTGGAGCATCCTGAAGGATCTTTGATGTTCTAGACGAAAATCAAATCACACCCAAAACCATCACCTGATCCTTCCCAACCCCCAAAATCGATCAAGACTTCAAAATAGATACTTGACATGTACTAGAAAAAGATACTCCTAATCAAGATCTATCATTATAGATATAGATGAGTCATTTTGGAGCATCCTGAAGGATTTTTGATGTTCTAGACGAAAATCAAATCACACCCAAAACCATCACCTGATCCTTCCCAACCCCCAAAATCGATCAAGACTTCAAAATAGATACTTGACATGTACTAGAAAAAGATACTCCTAATCAAGATCTATCATTATAGATATAGATGAGTCATTTTGGAGCATCCTGAAGGATTTTTGATGTTCTAGACGAAAATCAAATCACACCCAAAACCATCACCTGATCCTTCCCAACCCCCAAAATCGATCAAGACTTCAAAATAGATACTTGACATGTACTAGAAAAAGATACTCCTAATCAAGATCTATCATTATAGATATAGATGAGTCATTTTGGAGCATCCTGAAGGATTTTTGATGTTCTAGACGAAAATCAAATCACACCCAAAACCATCACCTGATCTTTCCCAACCCCCAAAATCCATCAAGACTTCAAAATAGATACTTGACATGTACTAGAAAAAGATACTCCTAATCAAGATCTATCATTATAGATATAGATGAGTCATTTTGGAGCATCCTGAAGGATTTTTGATGTTCTAGACGAAAATCAAATCACACCCAAAACCATCACCTGATCCTTTCCAACCCCCAAAATCGATCAAGACTTCAAAATAGATACTTGACATGTATTAGAAAAAGATACTCCTAATCAAGATCTATCATTATAGATATAGATGAGTCATTTTGGAGCATCCTGAAGGATTTTTGATGTTCTAGACGAAAATCAAATCACACCCAAAACCATCACCTGATCCTTCCCAACCCCCAAAATCGATCAAGACTTCAAAATAGATACTTGACATGTACTAGAAAAAGATACTCCTAATCAAGATCTATCATTATAGATATAGATGAGTCATTTTGGAGCATCCTGAAGGATTTTTGATGTTCTAGACGAAAATCAAATCACACCCAAAACCATCACCTGATCCTTCCCAACCCCCAAAATCGATCAAGACTTCAAAATAGATACTTGACATGTACTAGAAAAAGATACTCCTAATCAAGATCTATCATTATAGATATAGATGAGTCATTTTGGAGCATCCTGAAGGATCTTTGATGTTCTAGACGAAAATCAAATCACACCCAAAACCATCACCTGATCCTTCCCAACCCCCAAAATCGATCAAGACTTCAAAATAGATACTTGACATGTACTAGAAAAAGATACTCCTAATCAAGATCTATCATTATAGATATAGATGAGTCATTTTGGAGCATCCTGAAGGATTTTTGATGTTCTAGACGAAAATCAAATCACACCCAAAACCATCACCTGATCCTTCCCAACCCCCAAAATCGATCAAGACTTCAAAATAGATACTTGACATGTACTAGAAAAAGATACTCCTAATCAAGATCTATCATTATAGATATAGATGAGTCATTTTGGAGCATCCTGAAGGATTTTTGATGTTCTAGACGAAAATCAAATCACACCCAAAACCATCACCTGATCCTTCCCAACCCCCAAAATCGATCAAGACTTCAAAATAGATACTTGACATGTACTAGAAAAAGATACTCCTAATCAAGATCTATCATTATAGATATAGATGAGTCATTTTGGAGCATCCTGAAGGATTTTTGATGTTCTAGACGAAAATCAAATCACACCCAAAACCATCACCTGATCCTTCCCAACCCCCAAAATCGATCAAGACTTCAAAATAGATACTTGACATGTACTAGAAAAAGATACTCCTAATCAAGATCTATCATTATAGATATAGATGAGTCATTTTGGAGCATCCTGAAGGATTTTTGATGTTCTAGACGAAAATCAAATCACACCCAAAACCATCACCTGATCCTTCCCAACCCCCAAAATCGATCAAGACTTCAAAATAGATACTTGACATGTACTAGAAAAAGATACTCCTAATCAAGATCTATCATTATAGATATAGATGAGTCATTTTGGAGCATCCTGAAGGATTTTTGATGTTCTAGACGAAAATCAAATCACACCCAAAACCATCACCTGATCCTTCCCAACCCCCAAAATCGATCAAGACTTCAAAATAGATACTTGACATGTACTAGAAAAAGATACTCCTAATCAAGATCTATCATTAAAGATATAGATGAGTCATTTTGGAGCATCCTGAAGGATTTTTGATGTTCTAGACGAAAATCAAATCACACCCAAAACCATCACCTGATCCTTCCCAACCCCCAAAATCGATCAAGACTTCAAAATAGATACTTGACATGTACTAGAAAAAGATACTCCTAATCAAGATCTATCATTATAGATATAGATGAGTCATTTTGGAGCATCCTGAAGGATTTTTGATGTTCTAGACGAAAATCAAATCACACCCAAAACCATCACCTGATCCTTCCCAACCCCCAAAATCGATCAAGACTTCAAAATAGATACTTGACATGTACTAGAAAAAGATACTCCTAATCAAGATCTATCATTATAGATATAGATGAGTCATTTTGGAGCATCCTGAAGGATTTTTGATGTTCTAGACGAAAATCAAATCACACCCAAAACCATCACCTGATCCTTCCCAACCCCCAAAATCGATCAAGACTTCAAAATAGATACTTGACATGTACTAGAAAAAGATACTCCTAATCAAAATCTATCATTATAGATATAGATGAGTCATTTTGGAGCATCCTGAAGGATTTTTGATGATCTAGACGAAAATCAAATCACACCCAAAACCATCACCTGATCCTTCCCAACCCCTAAAATCGATCAAGACTTCAAAATAGATACTTGACATGTACTAGAAAAAGATACTCCTAATCAAGATCTATCATTATAGATATAGACGAGTCATTTTGGAGCATCCTGAAGGATTTTTGATGTTCTAGACGAAAATCAAATCACACCCAAAACCATCACCTGATCCTTCCCAACCCCCAAAATCGATCAAGACTTCAAAATAGATACTTGACATGTACTAGAAAAAGATACTCCTAATCAAGATCTATCATTATAGATATAGATGAGTCATTTTGGAGCATCCTGAAGGATTTTTGATGTTCTAGACGAAAATCAAATCACACCCAAAACCATCACCTGATCCTTCCCAACCCCCAAAATCGATCAAGACTTCAAAATAGATACTTGACATGTACTAGAAAAAGATACTCCTAATCAAGATCTATCATTATAGATATAGATGAGTCATTTTGGAGCATCCTGAAGGATTTTTGATGTTCTAGACGAAAATCAAATCACACCCAAAACCATCACCTGATCCTTCCCAACCCCCAAAATCGATCAAGACTTCAAAATAGATACTTGACATGTACTAGAAAAAGATACTCCTAATCAAGATCTATCATTATAGATATAGATGAGTCATTTTGGAGCATCCTGAAGGATTTTTGATGTTCTAGACAAAAATCAAATCACACCCAAAAGCATCACCTGATCCTTCCCAACCCCCAAAATCGATCAAGACTTCAAAATAGATACTTGACATGTACTAGAAAAAGATACTCCTAATCAAGATCTATCATTATAGATATAGATGAGTCATTTTGGAGCATCCTGAAGGATTTTTGATGTTCTAGACGAAAATCAAATCACACCCAAAACCATCACCTGATCCTTCCCAACCCCCAAAATCGATCAAGACTTCAAAATAGATACTTGACATGTACTAAAAAAAGATACTCCTAATCAAGATCTATCATTATAGATATAGATGAGTCATTTTGGAGCATCCTGAAGGATTTTTGATGATCTAGACGAAAATCAAATCACACCCAAAACCATCACCTGATCCTTCCCAACCCCCAAAATCGATCAAGACTTCAAAATAGATACTTGACATGTACTAGAAAAAGATACTCCTAATCAAGATCTATCATTATAGATATGGACGAGTCATTTTGGAGCATCCTGAAGGATTTTTGATGTTCTAGACGAAAATCAAATCACACCCAAAACCATCACCTGATCCTTCCCAACCCCCAAAATCGATCAAGACTTCAAAATAGATACTTGACATGTACTAGAAAAAGATACTCCTAATCAAGATCTATCATTATAGATATAGATGAGTCATTTTGGAGCATCCTGAAGGATTTTTGATGTTCTAGACGAAAATCAAATCACACCCAAAACCATCACCTGATCCTTCCCAACCCCCAAAATCGATCAAGACTTCAAAATAGATACTTGACATGTACTAGAAAAAGATACTCCTAATCAAGATCTATCATTATAGATATAGATGAGTCATTTTGGAGCATCCTGAAGGATTTTTGATGTTCTAGACGAAAATCAAATCACACCCAAAACCATCACCTGATCCTTCCCAACCCCCAAAATCGATCAAGACTTCAAAATAGATACTTGACATGTAATAGAAAAAGATACTCCTAATCAAGATCTATCATTATAGATATAGATGAGTCATTTTGGAGCATCCTGAAGGATTTTTGATGTTCTAGACAAAAATCAAATCACACCCAAAACCATCACCTGATCCTTCCCAACCCCCAAAATCGATCAAGACTTCAAAATAGATACTTGACATGTACTAGAAAAAGATACTCCTAATCAAGATCTATCATTATAGATATAGATGAGTCATTTTGGAGCATCCTGAAGGATTTTTGATGTTCTAGACGAAAATCAAATCACACCCAAAACCATCACCTGATCCTTCCCAACCCCCAAAATCGATCAAGACTTCAAAATAGATACTTGACATGTACTAGAAAAAGATACTCCTAATCAAGATCTATCATTATAGATATAGATGAGTCATTTTGGAGCATCCTGAAGGATTTTTGATGATCTAGACGAAAATCAAATCACACCCAAAACCATCACCTGATCCTTCCCAACCCCCAAAATCGATCAAGACTTCAAAATAGATACTTGACATGTACTAGAAAAAGATACTCCTAATCAAGATCTATCATTATAGATATAGATGAGTCATTTTGGAGCATCCTGAAGGATTTTTGATGTTCTAGACGAAAATCAAATCACACCCAAAACCATCACCTGATCCTTCCCAACCCCCAAAATCGATCAAGACTTCAAAATAGATACTTGACATGTACTAGAAAAAGATACTCCTAATCAAGATCTATCATTATAGATATAGATGAGTCATTTTGGAGCATCCTGAAGGATTTTTGATGTTCTAGACGAAAATCAAATCACACCCAAAACCATCACCTGATCCTTCCCAACCCCCAAAATCGATCAAGACTTCAAAATAGATACTTGACATGTACTAGAAAAAGATACTCCTAATCAAGATCTATCATTATAGATATAGATGAGTCATTTTGGAGCATCCTGAAGGATTTTTGATGTTCTAGACGAAAATCAAATCACACCCAAAACCATCACCTGATCCTTCCCAACCCCCAAAATCGATCAAGACTTCAAAATAGATACTTGACATGTACTAGAAAAAGATACTCCTAATCAAGATCTATCATTATAGATATAGATGAGTCATTTTGGAGCATCCTGAAGGATTTTTGATGTTCTAGACGAAAATCAAATCACACCCAAAACCATCACCTGATCCTTCCCAACCCCCAAAATCGATCAAGACTTCAAAATAGATACTTGACATATACTAGAAAAAGATACTCCTAATCAAGATCTATCATTATAGATATAGATGAGTCATTTTGGAGCATCCTGAAGGATTTTTGATGTTCTAGACGAAAATCAAATCACACCCAAAACCATCACCTGATCCTTCCCAACCCCCAAAATCGATCAAGACTTCAAAATAGATACTTGACATGTACTAGAAAAAGATACTCCTAATCAAGATCTATCATTATAGATATAGATGAGTCATTTTGGAGCATCCTGAAGGATTTTTGATGTTCTAGACAAAAATCAAATCACACCCAAAACCATCACCTAATCCTTCCCAACCCCCAAAATCGATCAAGACTTCAAAATAGATACTTGACATGTACTAGAAAAAGATACTCCTAATCAAGATCTATCATTATAGATATAGATGAGTCATTTTGGAGCATCCTGAAGGATTTTTGATGTTCTAGACGAAAATCAAATCACACCCAAAACCATCACCTGATCCTTCCCAACCCCCAAAATCGATCAAGACTTCAAAATAGATACTTGACATGTACTAGAAAAAGATACTCCTAATCAAGATCTATCATTATAGATATAGATGAGTCATTTTGGAGCATCCTGAAGGATTTTTGATGATCTAGACGAAAATCAAATCACACCCAAAACCATCACCTGATCCTTCCCAACCCCCAAAATCGATCAAGACTTCAAAATAGATACTTGACATGTACTAGAAAAAGATACTCCTAATCAAGATCTATCATTATAGATATAGATGAGTCATTTTGGAGCATCCTGAAGGATTTTTGATGTTCTAGACGAAAATCAAATCACACCCAAAACCATCACCTGATCCTTCCCAACCCCCAAAATCGATCAAGACTTCAAAATAGATACTTGACATGTACTAGAAAAAGATACTCCTAATCAAGATCTATCATTATAGATATAGATGAGTCATTTTGGAGCATCCTGAAGGATTTTTGATGTTCTAGACGAAAATCAAATCACACCCAAAACCATCACCTGATCCTTCCCAACCCCCAAAATCGATCAAGACTTCAAAATAGATACTTGACATGTTCTAGAAAAAGATACTCCTAATCAAGATCTATCATTATAGATATAGATGAGTCATTTTGGAGCATCTGAAGGATATTTGATGTTCTAGACGAAAATCAAATCACACCCAAAACCATCACCTGATCCTTCCCAACCCCCAAAATCGATCAAGACTTCAAAATAGATACTTGACATGTGCTAGAAAAAGATACTCCTAATCAAGATCTATCATTATAGATATAGATGAGTCATTTTGGAGCATCCTGAAGGATTTTTGATGTTCTAGACGAAAATCAAATCACACCCAAAACCATCACCTGATCCTTCCCAACCCCCAAAATCGATCAAGACTTCAAAATTGATACTTGACATATACTAGAAAAAGATACTCCTAATCAAGATCTATCATTATAGATATAGATGAGTCATTTTGGAGCATCCTGAAGGATTTTTGATGTTCTAGACGAAAATCAAATCACACCCAAAACCATCACCTGATCCTTCCCAACCCCCAAAATCGATCAAGACTTCAAAATAGATACTTGACATGTACTAGAAAAAGATACTCCTAATCAAGATCTATCATTATAGATATAGATGAGTCATTTTGGAGCATCCTGAAGGATTTTTGATGTTCTAGACGAAAATCAAATCACACCCAAAACCATCACCTGATCCTTCCCAACCCCCAAAATCGATCAAGACTTCAAAATAGATACTTGACATGTACTAGAAAAAGATACTCCTAATCAAGATCTATCATTATAGATATAGATGAGTCATTTTGGAGCATCCTGAAGGATTTTTGATGTTCTAGACGAAAATCAAATCACACCCAAAACCATCACCTGATCCTTCCCAACCCCCAAAATCGATCAAGACTTCAAAATAGATACTTGACATGTACTAGAAAAAGATACTCCTAATCAAGATCTATCATTATAGATATAGATGAGTCATTTTGGAGCATCCTGAAGGATTTTTGATGTTCTAGACGAAAATCAAATCACACCCAAAACCATCACCTGATCCTTCCCAACCCCCAAAATCGATCAAGACTTCAAAATAGATACTTGACATTTACTAGAAAAAGATACTCCTAATCAAGATCTATCATTATAGATATAGATGAGTCATTTTGGAGCATCCTGAAGGATTTTTGATGTTCTAGACGAAAATCAAATCACACCCAAAACCATCACCTGATCCTTCCCAACCCCCAAAATCGATCAAGACTTCAAAATAGATACTTGACATGTACTAGAAAAAGATACTCCTAATCAAGATCTATCATTATAGATATAGATGAGTCATTTTGGAGCATCCTGAAGGATTTTTGATGTTCTAGACGAAAATCAAATCACACCCAAAACCATCACCTGATCCTTCCCAACCCCCAAAATCGATCAAGACTTCAAAATAGATACTTGACATGTACTAGAAAAAGATACTCCTAATCAAGATCTATCATTATAGATATAGATGAGTCATTTTGGAGCATCCTGAAGGATTTTTGATGTTCTAGACGAAAATCAAATCACACCCAAAACCATCACCTGATCCTTCCAAACCCCCAAAATCGATCAAGACTTCAAAATAGATACTTGACATGTACTAGAAAAAGATACTCCTAATCAAGATCTATCATTATAGATATAGATGAGTCATTTTGGAGCATCCTGAAGGATTTTTGATGTTCTAGACGAAAATCAAATCACACCCAAAACCATCACCTGATCCTTCCCAACCCCCAAAATCGATCAAGACTTCAAAATAAATACTTGACATGTACTAGAAAAAGATACTCCTAATCAAGATCTATCGTTATAGATATAGATGAGTCATTTTGGAGCATCCTGAAGGATTTTTGATGTTCTAGACGAAAATCAAATCACACCCAAAACCATCACCTGATCCTTCCCAACCCCCAAAATCGATCAAGACTTCAAAATAGATACTTGACATGTACTAGAAAAAGATACTCCTAATCAAGATCTATCATTATAGATATAGATGAGTCATTTTGGAGCATCCTGAAGGATTTTTGATGTTCTAGACGAAAATCAAATCACACCCAAAACCATCACCTGATCCTTCCCAACCCCCAAAATCGATCAAGACTTCAAAATAGATACTTGACATGTACTAGAAAAAGATACTCCTAATCAAGATCTATCATTATAGATATAGATGAGTCATTTTGGAGCATCTGAAGGATTTTTGATGTTCTAGACGAAAATCAAATCACACCCAAAACCATCACCTGATCCTTCCCAACCCCCAAAATCGATCAAGACTTCAAAATAGATACTTGACATGTGCTAGAAAAAGATACTCCTAATCAAGATCTATCATTATAGATATAGATGAGTCATTTTGGAGCATCCTGAAGGATTTTTGATGTTCTAGACGAAAATCAAATCACACCCAAAACCATCACCTGATCCTTCCCAACCCCCAAAATCGATCAAGACTTCAAAATTGATACTTGACATATACTAGAAAAAGATACTCCTAATCAAGATCTATCATTATAGATATAGATGAGTCATTTTGGAGCATCCTGAAGGATTTTTGATGTTCTAGACGAAAATCAAATCACACCCAAAACCATCACCTGATCCTTCCCAACCCCCAAAATCGATCAAGACTTCAAAATAGATACTTGACATGTACTAGAAAAAGATACTCCTAATCAAGATCTATCATTATAGATATAGATGAGTCATTTTGGAGCATCCTGAAGGATTTTTGATGTTCTAGACGAAAATCAAATCACACCCAAAACCATCACCTGATCCTTCCCAACCCCCAAAATCGATCAAGACTTCAAAATAGATACTTGACATGTACTAGAAAAAGATACTCCTAATCAAGATCTATCATTATAGATATAGATGAGTCATTTTGGAGCATCCTGAAGGATTTTTGATGTTCTAGACGAAAATCAAATCACACCCAAAACCATCACCTGATCCTTCCCAACCCCCAAAATCGATCAAGACTTCAAAATAGATACTTGACATGTACTAGAAAAAGATACTCCTAATCAAGATCTATCATTATAGATATAGATGAGTCATTTTGGAGCATCCTGAAGGATTTTTGATGTTCTAGACGAAAATCAAATCACACCCAAAACCATCACCTGATCCTTCCCAACCCCCAAAATCGATCAAGACTTCAAAATAGATACTTGACATTTACTAGAAAAAGATACTCCTAATCAAGATCTATCATTATAGATATAGATGAGTCATTTTGGAGCATCCTGAAGGATTTTTGATGTTCTAGACGAAAATCAAATCACACCCAAAACCATCACCTGATCCTTCCCAACCCCCAAAATCGATCAAGACTTCAAAATAGATACTTGACATGTACTAGAAAAAGATACTCCTAATCAAGATCTATCATTATAGATATAGATGAGTCATTTTGGAGCATCCTGAAGGATTTTTGATGTTCTAGACGAAAATCAAATCACACCCAAAACCATCACCTGATCCTTCCCAACCCCCAAAATCGATCAAGACTTCAAAATAGATACTTGACATGTACTAGAAAAAGATACTCCTAATCAAGATCTATCATTATAGATATAGATGAGTCATTTTGGAGCATCCTGAAGGATTTTTGATGTTCTAGACGAAAATCAAATCACACCCAAAACCATCACCTGATCCTTCCAAACCCCCAAAATCGATCAAGACTTCAAAATAGATACTTGACATGTACTAGAAAAAGATACTCCTAATCAAGATCTATCATTATAGATATAGATGAGTCATTTTGGAGCATCCTGAAGGATTTTTGATGTTCTAGACGAAAATCAAATCACACCCAAAACCATCACCTGATCCTTCCCAACCCCCAAAATCGATCAAGACTTCAAAATAAATACTTGACATGTACTAGAAAAAGATACTCCTAATCAAGATCTATCGTTATAGATATAGATGAGTCATTTTGGAGCATCCTGAAGGATTTTTGATGTTCTAGACGAAAATCAAATCACACCCAAAACCATCACCTGATCCTTCCCAACCCCCAAAATCGATCAAGACTTCAAAATAGATACTTGACATGTACTAGAAAAAGATACTCCTAATCAAGATCTATCATTATAGATATAGATGAGTCATTTTGGAGCATCCTGAAGGATTTTTGATGTTCTAGACGAAAATCAAATCACACCCAAAACCATCACCTGATCCTTCCCAACCCCCAAAATCGATCAAGACTTCAAAATAGATACTTGACATGTACTAGAAAAAGATACTCCTAATCAAGATCTATCATTATAGATATAGATGAGTCATTTTGGAGCATCCTGAAGGATTTTTGATGTTCTAGACGAAAATCAAATCACACCCAAAACCATCACCTGATCCTTCCCAACCCCCAAAATCGATCAAGACTTCAAAATAGATACTTGACATGTACTAGAAAAAGATACTCCTAATCAAGATCTATCATTATAGATATAGATGAGTCATTTTGGAGCATCCTGAAGGATTTTTGATGTTCTAGACGAAAATCAAATCACACCCAAAACCATCACCTGATCCTTCCCAACCCCCAAAATCGATCAAGACTTCAAAATAGATACTTGACATGTACTAGAAAAAGATACTCCTAATCAAGATCTATCATTATAGATATAGATGAGTCATTTTGGAGCATCCTGAAGGATTTTTGATGTTCTAGACGAAAATCAAATCACACCCAAAACCATCACCTGATCCTTCCCAACCCCCAAAATCGATCAAGACTTCAAAATAGATACTTGACATGTATTAGAAAAAGATACTCCTAATCAAGATCTATCATTATAGATATAGATGAGTCATTTTGGAGCATCCTGAAGGATTTTTGATGTTCTAGACGAAAATCAAATCACACCCAAAACCATCACCTGATCCTTCCCAACCCCCAAAATCGATCAAGACTTCAAAATAGATACTTGACATGTACTAGAAAAAGATACTCCTAATCAAGATCTATCATTATAGATATAGATGAGTCATTTTGGAGCATCCTGAAGGATTTTTGATGTTCTAGACGAAAATCAAATCACACCCAAAACCATCACCTGATCCTTCCCAACCCCCAAAATCGATCAAGACTTCAAAATAGATACTTGACATGTACTAGAAAAAGATACTCCTAATCAAGATCTATCATTATAGATATAGATGAGTCATTTTGGAGCATCCTGAAGGATTTTTGATGTTCTAGACGAAAATCAAATCACACCCAAAACCATCACCTGATCCTTCCCAACCCCCAAAATCGATCAAGACTTCAAAATAGATACTTGACATGTACTATAAAAAGATATTCCTAATCAAGATCTATCATTATAGATATAGATGAGTCATTTTGGAGCATCCTGAAGGATTTTTGATGTTCTAGACGAAAATCAAATCACACCCAAAACCATCACCTGATCCTTCCCAACCCCCAAAATCGATCAAGACTTCAAAATAGATACTTGACATGTACTAGAAAAAGATACTCCTAATCAAGATCTATCATTATAGATATAGATGAGTCATTTTGGAGCATCCTGAAGGATTTTTGATGTTCTAGACGAAAATCAAATCACACCCAAAACCATCACCTGATCCTTCCCAACCCCCAAAATCGATCAAGACTTCAAAATAGATACTTGACATATACTAGAAAAAGATACTCCTAATCAAGATCTATCATTATAGATATAGATGAGTCATTTTGGAGCATCCTGAAGGATTTTTGATGTTCTAGACGAAAATCAAATCACACCCAAAACCATCACCTGATCCTTCCCAACCCCCAAAATCCATCAAGACTTCAAAATAGATACTTGACATGTACTAGAAAAAGATACTCCTAATCAAGATCTATCATTATAGATATGGATGAGTCATTTTGTAGCATCCTGAAGGATTTTTGATGTTCTAGACGAAAATCCAATCACACCCAAAACCATCACCTGATCCTTCCCAACCCCCAAAATCGATCAAGACTTCAAAATAGATACTTGACATGTACTAGAAAAAGATACTCCTAATCAAGATCTATCATTATAGATATAGATGAGTCATTTTGGAGCATCCTGAAGGATTTTTGATGTTCTAGACGAAAATCAAATCACACCCAAAACCATCACCTGATCCTTCCCAACCCCCAAAATCGATCAAGACTGCAAAATAGATACGTGACATGTACTAGAAAAAGATACTCCTAATCAAGATCTATCATTATAGATATAGATGAGTCATTTTGGAGCATCCTGAAGGATTTTTGATGTTCTAGACGAAAATCAAATCACACCCAAAACCATCACCTGATCATTCCCAACCCCAAAAATCGATCAAGACTTCAAAATAGATACTTGACATGTACTAGAAAAAGATACTCCTAATCAAGATCTATCATTATAGATATAGATGAGTCATTTTGGAGCATCCTGAAGGATTTTTGATGTTCTAGACGAAAATCAAATCACACCCAAAACCATCACCTGATCCTTCCCCACCCCCAAAATCGATCAAGACTTCAAAATAGATACTTGACATGTACTAGAAAAAGATACTCCTAATCAAGATCTATCATTATAGATATAGATGAGTCATTTTGGAGCATCCTGAAGGATTTTTGATGTTCTAGACGAAAATCAAATCACACCCAAAACCATCACCTGATCCTTCCCAACCCCCAAAATCGATCAAGACTTCAAAATAGATACTTGACATGTACTAGAAAAAGATACTCCTAATCAAGATCTATCATTATAGATATAGATGAGTCATTTTGGAGCATCCTGAAGGATTTTTGATGTTCTAGACGAAAATCAAATCACACCCAAAACCATCACCTGATCCTTCCCAACCCCCAAAATCGATCAAGACTTCAAAATAGATACTTGACATGTACTATAAAAAGATACTCCTAATCAAGATCTATCATTATAGATATAGATGAGTCATTTTGGAGCATCCTAAAGGATTTTTGATGTTCTAGACGAAAATCAAATCACACCCAAAACCATCACCTGATCCTTCCCAACCCCCAAAATCGATCAAGACTTCAAAATAGATACTTGACATGTACTAGAAAAAGATACTCCTAATCAAGATCTATCATTATAGACATAGATGAGTCATTTCGGAGCATCCTGAAGGATTTTTGATGTTCTAGACGAAAATCAAATCACACCCAAAACCATCACCTGATCCTTCCCAACCCCCAAAATCGATCAAGACTTCAAAATAGATACTTGACATGTACTAGAAAAAGATACTCCTAATCAAGATCTATCATTATAGATATAGATGAGTCATTTTGGAGCATCCTGAAGGATTTTTGATGTTCTAGACGAAAATAAAATCACACCCAAAATCATCACCTAATCCTTCCCAACCCCCAAAATCGATCAAGACTTCAAAATAGATACTTGACATGTACTAGAAAAAGATACTCCTAATCAAGATCTATCATTATAGATATAGATGAGTCATTTTGGAGCATCCTGAAGGATTTTTGATGTTCTAGACGAAAATAAAATCACACCCAAAACCATCACCTAATCCTTCCCAACCCCCAAAATCGATCAAGACTTCAAAATAGATACTTGACATGTACTAGAAAAAGATACTCCTAATCAAGATCTATCATTATAGATATAGATGAGTCATTTTGGAGCATCCTGAAGGATTTTTGATGTTCTAGACGAAAATCAAATCACACCCAAAACCATCACCTGATCCTTCCCAACCCCCAAAATCGATCAAGACTTCAAAATAGATACTTGACATGTACTAGAAAAAGATACTCCTAATCAAGATCTATCATTATAGATATGGATGAGTCATTTTGTAGCATCCTGAAGGATTTTTGATGTTCTAGACGAAAATCCAATCACACCCAAAACCATCACCTGATCCTTCCCAACCCCCAAAATCGATCAAGACTTCAAAATAGATACTTGACATGTACTAGAAAAAGATACTCCTAATCAAGATCTATCATTATAGATATAGATGAGTCATTTTGGAGCATCCTGAAGGATTTTTGATGTTCTAGACGAAAATAAAATCACACCCAAAATCATCACCTAATCCTTCCCAACCCCCAAAATCGATCAAGACTTCAAAATAGATACTTGACATGTACTAGAAAAAGATACTCCTAATCAAGATCTATCATTATAGATATAGATGAGTCATTTTGGAGCATCCTGAAGGATTTTTGATGTTCTAGACGAAAATAAAATCACACCCAAAACCATCACCTAATCCTTCCCAACCCCCAAAATCGATCAAGACTTCAAAATAGATACTTGACATGTACTAGAAAAAGATACTCCTAATCAAGATCTATCATTATAGATATAGATGAGTCATTTTGGAGCATCCTGAAGGATTTTTGATGTTCTAGACGAAAATCAAATCACACCCAAAACCATCACCTGATCCTTCCCAACCCCCAAAATCGATCAAGACTTCAAAATAGATACTTGACATGTACTAGAAAAAGATACTCCTAATCAAGATCTATCATTATAGATATGGATGAGTCATTTTGTAGCATCCTGAAGGATTTTTGATGTTCTAGACGAAAATCCAATCACACCCAAAACCATCACCTGATCCTTCCCAACCCCCAAAATCGATCAAGACTTCAAAATAGATACTTGACATGTACTAGAAAAAGATACTCCTAATCAAGATCTATCATTATAGATATAGATGAGTCATTTTGGAGCATCCTGAAGGATTTTTGATGTTCTAGACGAAAATCAAATCACACCCAAAACCATCACCTGATCCTTCCCAACCCCCAAAATCGATCAAGACTGCAGAATAGATACGTGACATGTACTAGAAAAAGATACTCCTAATCAAGATCTATCATTATAGATATAGATGAGTCATTTTGGAGCATCCTGAAGGATTTTTGATGTTCTAGACGAAAATCAAATCACACCCAAAACCATCACCTGATCCTTCCCAACCCCCAAAATCGATCAAGACTTCAAAATAGATACTTGACATGTACTATAAAAAGATATTCCTAATCAAGATCTATCATTATAGATATAGATGAGTCATTTTGGAGCATCCTGAAGGATTTTTGATGTTCTAGACGAAAATCAAATCACACCCAAAACCATCACCTGATCCTTCCCAACCCCCAAAATCGATCAAGACTTCAAAATAGATACTTGACATGTACTAGAAAAAGATACTCCTAATCAAGATCTATCATTATAGATATAGATGAGTCATTTTGGAGCATCCTGAAGGATTTTTGATGTTCTAGACGAAAATCAAATCACACCCAAAACCATCACCTGATCCTTCCCAACCCCCAAAATCGATCAAGACTTCAAAATAGATACTTGACATATACTAGAAAAAGATACTCCTAATCAAGATCTATCATTATAGATATAGATGAGTCATTTTGGAGCATCCTGAAGGATTTTTGATGTTCTAGACGAAAATCAAATCACACCCAAAACCATCACCTGATCCTTCCCAACCCCCAAAATCCATCAAGACTTCAAAATAGATACTTGACATGTACTAGAAAAAGATACTCCTAATCAAGATCTATCATTATAGATATGGATGAGTCATTTTGTAGCATCCTGAAGGATTTTTGATGTTCTAGACGAAAATCCAATCACACCCAAAACCATCACCTGATCCTTCCCAACCCCCAAAATCGATCAAGACTTCAAAATAGATACTTGACATGTACTAGAAAAAGATACTCCTAATCAAGATCTATCATTATAGATATAGATGAGTCATTTTGGAGCATCCTGAAGGATTTTTGATGTTCTAGACGAAAATCAAATCACACCCAAAACCATCACCTGATCCTTCCCAACCCCCAAAATCGATCAAGACTGCAAAATAGATACGTGACATGTACTAGAAAAAGATACTCCTAATCAAGATCTATCATTATAGATATAGATGAGTCATTTTGGAGCATCCTGAAGGATTTTTGATGTTCTAGACGAAAATCAAATCACACCCAAAACCATCACCTGATCATTCCCAACCCCAAAAATCGATCAAGACTTCAAAATAGATACTTGACATGTACTAGAAAAAGATACTCCTAATCAAGATCTATCATTATAGATATAGATGAGTCATTTTGGAGCATCCTGAAGGATTTTTGATGTTCTAGACGAAAATCAAATCACACCCAAAACCATCACCTGATCCTTCCCCACCCCCAAAATCGATCAAGACTTCAAAATAGATACTTGACATGTACTAGAAAAAGATACTCCTAATCAAGATCTATCATTATAGATATAGATGAGTCATTTTGGAGCATCCTGAAGGATTTTTGATGTTCTAGACGAAAATCAAATCACACCCAAAACCATCACCTGATCCTTCCCAACCCCCAAAATCGATCAAGACTTCAAAATAGATACTTGACATGTACTAGAAAAAGATACTCCTAATCAAGATCTATCATTATAGATATAGATGAGTCATTTTGGAGCATCCTGAAGGATTTTTGATGTTCTAGACGAAAATCAAATCACACCCAAAACCATCACCTGATCCTTCCCAACCCCCAAAATCGATCAAGACTTCAAAATAGATACTTGACATGTACTATAAAAAGATACTCCTAATCAAGATCTATCATTATAGATATAGATGAGTCATTTTGGAGCATCCTAAAGGATTTTTGATGTTCTAGACGAAAATCAAATCACACCCAAAACCATCACCTGATCCTTCCCAACCCCCAAAATCGATCAAGACTTCAAAATAGATACTTGACATGTACTAGAAAAAGATACTCCTAATCAAGATCTATCATTATAGACATAGATGAGTCATTTCGGAGCATCCTGAAGGATTTTTGATGTTCTAGACGAAAATCAAATCACACCCAAAACCATCACCTGATCCTTCCCAACCCCCAAAATCGATCAAGACTTCAAAATAGATACTTGACATGTACTAGAAAAAGATACTCCTAATCAAGATCTATCATTATAGATATAGATGAGTCATTTTGGAGCATCCTGAAGGATTTTTGATGTTCTAGACGAAAATAAAATCACACCCAAAATCATCACCTAATCCTTCCCAACCCCCAAAATCGATCAAGACTTCAAAATAGATACTTGACATGTACTAGAAAAAGATACTCCTAATCAAGATCTATCATTATAGATATAGATGAGTCATTTTGGAGCATCCTGAAGGATTTTTGATGTTCTAGACGAAAATAAAATCACACCCAAAACCATCACCTAATCCTTCCCAACCCCCAAAATCGATCAAGACTTCAAAATAGATACTTGACATGTACTAGAAAAAGATACTCCTAATCAAGATCTATCATTATAGATATAGATGAGTCATTTTGGAGCATCCTGAAGGATTTTTGATGTTCTAGACGAAAATCAAATCACACCCAAAACCATCACCTGATCCTTCCCAACCCCCAAAATCGATCAAGACTTCAAAATAGATACTTGACATGTACTAGAAAAAGATACTCCTAATCAAGATCTATCATTATAGATATGGATGAGTCATTTTGTAGCATCCTGAAGGATTTTTGATGTTCTAGACGAAAATCCAATCACACCCAAAACCATCACCTGATCCTTCCCAACCCCCAAAATCGATCAAGACTTCAAAATAGATACTTGACATGTACTAGAAAAAGATACTCCTAATCAAGATCTATCATTATAGATATAGATGAGTCATTTTGGAGCATCCTGAAGGATTTTTGATGTTCTAGACGAAAATCAAATCACACCCAAAACCATCACCTGATCCTTCCCAACCCCCAAAATCGATCAAGACTGCAGAATAGATACGTGACATGTACTAGAAAAAGATACTCCTAATCAAGATCTATCATTATAGATATAGATGAGTCATTTTGGAGCATCCTGAAGGATTTTTGATGTTCTAGACGAAAATCAAATCACACCCAAAACCATCACCTGATCCTTCCCAACCCCCAAAATCGATCAAGACTTCAAAATAGATACTTGACATGTACTAGAAAAAGATACTCCTAATCAAGATCTATCATTATAGATATAGATGAGTCATTTTGGAGCATCCTGAAGGATTTTTGATGTTCTAGACGAAAATCAAATCACACCCAAAACCATTACCTGATCCTTCCCAACCCCCAAAATCGATCAAGACTTCAAAATAGATACTTGACATGTACTAGAAAAAGATACTCCTAATCAAGATCTATCATTATAGATATAGATGAGTCATTTTGGAGCATCCTGAAGGATTTTTGATGTTCTAGACGAAAATCAAATCACACCCAAAACCATCACCTGATCCTTCCCAACCCCCAAAATCGATCAAGACTTCAAAATAGATACTTGACATGTACTAGAAAAAGATACTCCTAATCAAGATCTATCATTATAGATATAGATGAGTCATTTTGGAGCATCCTGAAGGATTTTTGATGTTCTAGACGAAAATCAAATCACACCCAAAACCATCACCTGATCCTTCCCAACCCCCAAAATCGATCAAGACTTCAAAATAGATACTTGACATGTACTAGAAAAAGATACTCCTAATCAAGATCTATCATTATAGATATAGATGAGTCATTTTGGAGCATCCTAAAGGATTTTTGATGTTCTAGACGAAAATCAAATCACACCCAAAACCATCACCTGATCCTTCCCAACCCCCAAAATCGATCAAGACTTCAAAATAGATACTTGACATGTACTAGAAAAAGATACTCCTAATCAAGATCTATCATTATAGACATAGATGAGTCATTTCGGAGCATCCTGAAGGATTTTTGATGTTCTAGACGAAAATCAAATCACACCCAAAACCATCACCTGATCCTTCCCAACCCCCAAAATCGATCAAGACTTCAAAATAGATACTTGACATGTACTAGAAAAAGATACTCCTAATCAAGATCTATCATTATAGATATAGATGAGTCATTTTGGAGCATCCTGAAGGATTTTTGATGTTCTAGACGAAAATAAAATCACACCCAAAACCATCACCTAATCCTTCCCAACCCCCAAAATCGATCAAGACTTCAAAATAGATACTTGACATGTACTAGAAAAAGATACTCCTAATCAAGATCTATCATTATAGATATAGATGAGTCATTTTGGAGCATCCTGAAGGATTTTTGATGTTCTAGACGAAAATCAAATCACACCCAAAACCATCACCTGATCCTTCCCAACCCCCAAAATCGATCAAGACTTCAAAATAGATACTTGACATGTACTAGAAAAAGATACTCCTAATCAAGATCTATCATTATAGATATAGATGAGTCATTTTGGAGCATCCTGAAGGATTTTTGATGTTCTAGACGAAAATCAAATCACACCCAAAACCATCACCTGATCCTTCCCAACCCCCAAAATCGATCAAGACTTCAAAATAGATACTTGACATGTACTAGAAAAAGATACTCCTAATCAAGATCTATCATTATAGATATAGATGAGTCATTTTGGAGCATCCTAAAGGATTTTTGATGTTCTAGACGAAAATCAAATCACACCCAAAACCATCACCTGATCCTTCCCAACCCCCAAAATCGATCAAGACTTCAAAATAGATACTTGACATGTACTAGAAAAAGATACTCCTAATCAAGATCTATCATTATAGACATAGATGAGTCATTTCGGAGCATCCTGAAGGATTTTTGATGTTCTAGACGAAAATCAAATCACACCCAAAACCATCACCTGATCCTTCCCAACCCCCAAAATCGATCAAGACTTCAAAATAGATACTTGACATGTACTAGAAAAAGATACTCCTAATCAAGATCTATCATTATAGATATAGATGAGTCATTTTGGAGCATCCTGAAGGATTTTTGATGTTCTAGACGAAAATAAAATCACACCCAAAACCATCACCTAATCCTTCCCAACCCCCAAAATCGATCAAGACTTCAAAATAGATACTTGACATGTACTAGAAAAAGATACTCCTAATCAAGATCTATCATTATAGATATAGATGAGTCATTTTGGAGCATCCTGAAGGATTTTTGATGTTCTAGACGAAAATCAAATCACACCCAAAACCATCACCTGATCCTTCCCAACCCCCAAAATCGATCAAGACTTCAAAATAGATACTTGACATGTACTAGAAAAAGATACTCCTAATCAAGATCTATCATTATAGATATAGATGAGTCATTTTGGAGCATCCTGAAGGATTTTTGATGTTCTAGACGAAAATCAAATCACACCCAAAACCATCACCTGATCCTTCCCAACCCCCAAAATCGATCAAGACTTCAAAATAGGTACTTGACATGTACTAGAAAAAGATACTCCTAATCAAGATCTATCATTATAGATATAGATGAGTCATTTTGGAGCATCCTGAAGGATTTTTGATGTTCTAGACGAAAATCAAATCACACCCAAAACCATCACCTGATCCTTCCCAACCCCCAAAATCGATCAAGACTTCAAAATAGATACTTGACATGTACTAGAAAAAGATACTCCTAATCAAGATCTATCATTATAGATATAGATGAGTCATTTTGGAGCATCCTGAAGGATTTTTGATGTTCTAGACGAAAATCAAATCACACCCAAAACCATCACCTGATCCTTCCCAACCCCCAAAATCGATCAAGACTTCAAAATAGATACTTGACATGTACTAGAAAAAGATACTCCTAATCAAGATCTATCATTATAGATATAGATGAGTCATTTTGGAGCATCCTGAAGGATTTTTGATGTTCTAGACGAAAATCAAATCACACCCAAAACCATCAAGATCTATCATTATAGATATAGATGAGTCATTTTGGAGCATCCTGAAGGATTTTTGATGTTCTAGACGAAAATCAAATCACACCCAAAACCATCACCTGATCCTTCCCAACCCCCAAAATCGATCAAGACTTCAAAATAGATACTTGACATGTACTAGAAAAAGATACTCCTAATCAAGATCTATCATTATAGATATAGATGAGTCATTTTGGAGCATCCTGAAGGATTTTTGATGTTCTAGACGAAAATCAAATCACACCCAAAACCATCACCTGATCCTTCCCAACCCCCAAAATCGATCAAGACTTCAAAATAGATACTTGACATGTACTAGAAAAAGATACTCCTAATCAAGATCTATCATTATAGATATAGATGAGTCATTTTGGAGCATCCTGAAGGATTTTTGATGTTCTAGACGAAAATAAAATCACACCCAAAACCATCACCTAATCCTTCCCAACCCCCAAAATCGATCAAGACTTCAAAATAGATACTTGACATGTACTAGAAAAAGATACTCCTAATCAAGATCTATCATTATAGATATAGATGAGTCATTTTGGAGCATCCTGAAGGATTTTTGATGTTCTAGACGAAAATCAAATCACACCCAAAACCATCACCTGATCCTTCCCAACCCCCAAAATCGATCAAGACTTCAAAATAGATACTTGACATGTACTAGAAAAAGATACTCCTAATCAAGATCTATCATTATAGATATGGATGAGTCATTTTGTAGCATCCTGAAGGATTTTTGATGTTCTAGACGAAAATCCAATCACACCCAAAACCATCACCTGATCCTTCCCAACCCCCAAAATCGATCAAGACTTCAAAATAGATACTTGACATGTACTAGAAAAAGATACTCCTAATCAAGATCTATCATTATAGATATAGATGAGTCATTTTGGAGCATCCTGAAGGATTTTTGATGTTCTAGACGAAAATCAAATCACACCCAAAACCATCACCTGATCCTTCCCAACCCCCAAAATCGATCAAGACTGCAGAATAGATACGTGACATGTACTAGAAAAAGATACTCCTAATCAAGATCTATCATTATAGATATAGATGAGTCATTTTGGAGCATCCTGAAGGATTTTTGATGTTCTAGACGAAAATCAAATCACACCCAAAACCATCACCTGATCCTTCCCAACCCCCAAAATCGATCAAGACTTCAAAATAGATACTTGACATGTACTAGAAAAAGATACTCCTAATCAAGATCTATCATTATAGATATAGATGAGTCATTTTGGAGCATCCTGAAGGATTTTTGATGTTCTAGACGAAAATCAAATCACACCCAAAACCATTACCTGATCCTTCCCAACCCCCAAAATCGATCAAGACTTCAAAATAGATACTTGACATGTACTAGAAAAAGATACTCCTAATCAAGATCTATCATTATAGATATAGATGAGTCATTTTGGAGCATCCTGAAGGATTTTTGATGTTCTAGACGAAAATCAAATCACACCCAAAACCATCACCTGATCCTTCCCAACCCCCAAAATCGATCAAGACTTCAAAATAGATACTTGACATGTACTAGAAAAAGATACTCCTAATCAAGATCTATCATTATAGATATAGATGAGTCATTTTGGAGCATCCTGAAGGATTTTTGATGTTCTAGACGAAAATCAAATCACACCCAAAACCATCACCTGATCCTTCCCAACCCCCAAAATCGATCAAGACTTCAAAATAGATACTTGACATGTACTAGAAAAAGATACTCCTAATCAAGATCTATCATTATAGATATAGATGAGTCATTTTGGAGCATCCTAAAGGATTTTTGATGTTCTAGACGAAAATCAAATCACACCCAAAACCATCACCTGATCCTTCCCAACCCCCAAAATCGATCAAGACTTCAAAATAGATACTTGACATGTACTAGAAAAAGATACTCCTAATCAAGATTTATCATTATAGACATAGATGAGTCATTTCGGAGCATCCTGAAGGATTTTTGATGTTCTAGACGAAAATCAAATCACACCCAAAACCATCACCTGATCCTTCCCAACCCCCAAAATCGATCAAGACTTCAAAATAGATACTTGACATGTACTAGAAAAAGATACTCCTAATCAAGATCTATCATTATAGATATAGATGAGTCATTTTGGAGCATCCTGAAGGATTTTTGATGTTCTAGACGAAAATAAAATCACACCCAAAACCATCACCTAATCCTTCCCAACCCCCAAAATCGATCAAGACTTCAAAATAGATACTTGACATGTACTAGAAAAAGATACTCCTAATCAAGATCTATCATTATAGATATAGATGAGTCATTTTGGAGCATCCTGAAGGATTTTTGATGTTCTAGACGAAAATCAAATCACACCCAAAACCATCACCTGATCCTTCCCAACCCCCAAAATCGATCAAGACTTCAAAATAGATACTTGACATGTACTAGAAAAAGATACTCCTAATCAAGATCTATCATTATAGATATAGATGAGTCATTTTGGAGCATCCTGAAGGATTTTTGATGTTCTAGACGAAAATCAAATCACACCCAAAACCATCACCTGATCCTTCCCAACCCCCAAAATCGATCAAGACTTCAAAATAGATACTTGACATGTACTAGAAAAAGATACTCCTAATCAAGATCTATCATTATAGATATAGATGAGTCATTTTGGAGCATCCTAAAGGATTTTTGATGTTCTAGACGAAAATCAAATCACACCCAAAACCATCACCTGATCCTTCCCAACCCCCAAAATCGATCAAGACTTCAAAATAGATACTTGACATGTACTAGAAAAAGATACTCCTAATCAAGATCTATCATTATAGACATAGATGAGTCATTTCGGAGCATCCTGAAGGATTTTTGATGTTCTAGACGAAAATCAAATCACACCCAAAACCATCACCTGATCCTTCCCAACCCCCAAAATCGATCAAGACTTCAAAATAGATACTTGACATGTACTAGAAAAAGATACTCCTAATCAAGATCTATCATTATAGATATAGATGAGTCATTTTGGAGCATCCTGAAGGATTTTTGATGTTCTAGACGAAAATAAAATCACACCCAAAACCATCACCTAATCCTTCCCAACCCCCAAAATCGATCAAGACTTCAAAATAGATACTTGACATGTACTAGAAAAAGATACTCCTAATCAAGATCTATCATTATAGATATAGATGAGTCATTTTGGAGCATCCTGAAGGATTTTTGATGTTCTAGACGAAAATCAAATCACACCCAAAACCATCACCTGATCCTTCCCAACCCCCAAAATCGATCAAGACTTCAAAATAGATACTTGACATGTACTAGAAAAAGATACTCCTAATCAAGATCTATCATTATAGATATAGATGAGTCATTTTGGAGCATCCTGAAGGATTTTTGATGTTCTAGACGAAAATCAAATCACACCCAAAACCATCACCTGATCCTTCCCAACCCCCAAAATCGATCAAGACTTCAAAATAGGTACTTGACATGTACTAGAAAAAGATACTCCTAATCAAGATCTATCATTATAGATATAGATGAGTCATTTTGGAGCATCCTGAAGGATTTTTGATGTTCTAGACGAAAATCAAATCACACCCAAAACCATCACCTGATCCTTCCCAACCCCCAAAATCGATCAAGACTTCAAAATAGATACTTGACATGTACTAGAAAAAGATACTCCTAATCAAGATCTATCATTATAGATATAGATGAGTCATTTTGGAGCATCCTGAAGGATTTTTGATGTTCTAGACGAAAATCAAATCACACCCAAAACCATCACCTGATCCTTCCCAACCCCCAAAATCGATCAAGACTTCAAAATAGATACTTGACATGTACTAGAAAAAGATACTCCTAATCAAGATCTATCATTATAGATATAGATGAGTCATTTTGGAGCATCCTGAAGGATTTTTGATGTTCTAGACGAAAATCAAATCACACCCAAAACCATCACCTGATCCTTCCCAACCCCCAAAATCGATCAAGACTTCAAAATAGATACTTGACATGTACTAGAAAAAGATACTCCTAATCAATATCTATCATTATAGATATAGATGAGTCATTTTGGAGCATCCTGAAGGATTTTTGATGTTCTAGACGAAAATCAAATCACACCCAAAACCATCACCTGATCCTTCCCAACCCCCAAAATCGATCAAGACTTCAAAATAGATACTTGACATGTACTAGAAAAAGATACTCCTAATCAAGATCTATCATTATAGATATAGATGAGTCATTTTGGAGCATCCTGAAGGATTTTTGATGTTCTAGACGAAAATCAAATCACACCCAAAACCATCACCTGATCCTTCCCAACCCCCAAAATCGATCAAGACTTCAAAATAGATACTTGACATGTACTAGAAAAAGATACTCCTAATCAAGATCTATCATTATAGATATAGATGAGTCATTTTGGAGCATCCTGAAGGATTTTTGATGTTCTAGACGAAAATCAAATCACACCCAAAACCATCACCTGATCCTTCCCAACCCCCAAAATCGATCAAGACTTCAAAATAGATACTTGACATGTACTAGAAAAAGATACTCCTAATCAAGATCTATCATTATAGATATAGATGAGTCATTTTGGAGCATCCTGAAGGATTTTTGATGTTCTAGACGAAAATCAAATCACACCCAAAACCATCACCTGATCCTTCCCAACCCCCAAAATCGATCAAGACTTCAAAATAGATACTTGACATGTACTAGAAAAAGATACTCCTAATCAAGATCTATCATTATAGATATAGATGAGTCATTTTGGAGCATCCTGAAGGATTTTTGATGTTCTAGACGAAAATCAAATCACACCCAAAACCATCACCTGATCCTTCCCAACCCCCAAAATCGATCAAGACTTCAAAATAGATACTTGACATGTACTAGAAAAAGATACTCCTAATCAAGATCTATCATTATAGATATAGATGAGTCATTTTGGAGCATCCTGAAGGATTTTTGATGTTCTAGACGAAAATCAAATCACACCCAAAACCATCACCTGATCCTTCCCAACCCCCAAAATCGATCAAGACTTCAAAATAGATACTTGACATGTACTAGAAAAAGATACTCCTAATCAAGATCTATCATTATAGATATAGATGAGTCATTTTGGAGCATCCTGAAGGATTTTTGATGTTCTAGACGAAAATCAAATCACACCCAAAACCATCACCTGATCCTTCCCAACCCCCAAAATCGATCAAGACTTCAAAATATATACTTGACATGTACTAGAAAAAGATACTCCTAATCAAGATCTATCATTATAGATATAGATGAGTCATTTTGGAGCATCCTGAATAATTTTTGATGTTCTAGACGAAAATCAAATCACACCCAAAACCATCACCTGATCCTTCCCAACCCCCAAAATCGATCAAGACTTCAAAATAGATACTTGACATGTACTAGAAAAAGATACTCCTAATCAAGATCTATCATTATAGATATAGATGAGTCATTTTGGAGCATCCTGAAGGATTTTTGATGTTCTAGACGAAAATCAAATCACACCCAAAACCATCACCTGATCCTTCCCAACCCCCAAAATCGATCAAGACTTCAAAATAGATACTTGACATGTACTAGAAAAAGATACTCCTAATCAAGATCTATCATTATAGATATAGATGAGTCATTTTGGAGCATCCTGAAGGATTTTTGATGTTCTAGACGAAAATCAAATCACACCCAAAACCATCACCTGATCCTTCCCAACCCCCAAAATCGATCAAGACTACTTGACATGTACTAGAAAAAGATACTCCTAATCAAGATCTATCATTATAGATATAGATGAATCATTTTGGAGCATCCTGAAGGATTTTTGATGTTCTAGACGAAAATCAAATCACACCCAAAACCATCACCTGATCCTTCCCAACCCCCAAAATCGATCAAGACTTCAAAATAGATACTTGACATGTACTAGAAAAAGATACTCCTAATCAAGATCTATCATTATAGATATAGATGAGTCATTTTGGAGCATCCTGAAGGATTTTTGATGTTCTAGACGAAAATCAAATCACACCCAAAACCATCACCTGATCCTTCCCAACCCCCAAAATCGATCAAGACTTCAAAATAGATACTTGACATGTACTAGAAAAAGATACTCCTAATCAAGATCTATCATTATAGATATAGATGAGTCATTTTGGAGCATCCTGAAGGATTTTTGATGTTCTAGACGAAAATCAAATCACACCCAAAACCATCACCTGATCCTTCCCAACCCCCAAAATCGATCAAGACTTCAAAATAGATACTTGACATGTACTAGAAAAAGATACTCCTAATCAAGATCTATCATTATAGATATAGATGAGTCATTTTGGACCATCCTGAAGGATTTTTGATGTTCTAGACGAAAATCAAATCACACCCAAAACCATCACCTCATCCTTCCCAACCCCCAAAATCGATCAAGACTTCAAAATAGATACTTGACATGTACTAGAAAAAGATACTCCTAATCAAGATCTATCATTATAGATATAGATGAGTCATTTTGGAGCATCCTGAAGGATTTTTGATGTTCTAGACGAAAATCAAATCACACCCAAAACCATCACCTGATCCTTCCCAACCCCCAAAATCGATCAAGACTTCAAAATAGATACTTGACATGTACTAGAAAAAGATACTCCTAATCAAGATCTATCATTATAGATATAGATGAGTCATTTTGGAGCATCCTGAAGGATTTTTGATGTTCTAGACGAAAATCAAATCACACCCAAAACCATCACCTGATCCTTCCCAACCCCCAAAATCGATCAAGACTTCAAAATAGATACTTGACATATACTAGAAAAAGATACTCCTAATCAAGATCTATCATTATAGATATAGATGAGTCATTTTGGAGCATCCTGAAGGATTTTTGATGTTCTAGACGAAAATCAAATCACACCCAAAACCATCACCTGATCCTTCCCAACCCCCAAAATCGATCAAGACTTCAAAATAGATACTTGACATGTACTAGAAAAAGATACTCCTAATCAAGATCTATCATTATAGATATAGATGAGTCATTTTGGAGCATCCTGAAGGATTTTTGATGTTCTAGACGAAAATCAAATCACACCCAAAACCATCACCTGATCCTTCCCAACCCCCAAAATCGATCAAGACTTCAAAATAGATACTTGACATGTACTAGAAAAAGATACTCCTAATCAAGATCTATCATTATAGATATAGATGAGTCATTTTGGAGCATCCTGAAGGATTTTTGATGTTCTAGACGAAAATCAAATCACACCCAAAACCATCACCTGATCCTTCCCAACCCCCAAAATCGATCAAGACTTCAAAATAGATACTTGACATGTACTAGAAAAAGATACTCCTAATCAAGATCTATCATTATAGATATAGATGAGTCATTTTGGAGCATCCTGAAGGATTTTTGATGTTCTAGACGAAAATCAAATCACACCCAAAACCATCACCTGATCCTTCCCAACCCCCAAAATCGATCAAGACTTCAAAATAGATACTTTACATGTACTAGAAAAAGATACTCCTAATCAAGATCTATCATTATAGATATAGATGAGTCATTTTGGAGCATCCTGAAGGATTTTTGATGTTCTAGACGAAAATCAAATCACACCCAAAACCATCACCTGATCTTTCCCAACCCCCAAAATCGATCAAGACTTCAAAATAGATACTTGACATGTACTAGAAAAAGATACTCCTAATCAAGATCTATCATTATAGATATAGATGAGTCATTTTGGAGCATCCTGAAGGATTTTTGATGTTCTAGACGAAAATCAAATCACACCCAAAACCATCACCTGATCCTTCCCAACCCCCAAAATCGATCAAGACTTCAAAATAGATACTTGACATGTACTAGAAAAAGATACTCCTAATCAAGATCTATCATTATAGATATAGATGAGTCATTTTGGAGCATCCTGAAGGATTTTTGATGTTCTAGACGAAAATCAAATCACACCCAAAACCATCACCTGATCCTTCCCAACCCCCAAAATCGATCAAGACTTCAAAATAGATACTTGACATGTACTAGAAAAAGATACTCCTAATCAAGATCTATCATTATAGATATAGATGAGTCATTTTGGAGCATCCTGAAGGATTTTTGATGTTCTAGACGAAAATCAAATCACACCCAAAACCATCACCTGATCCTTCCCAACCCCCAAAATCGATCAAGACTTCAAAATAGATACTTGACATGTACTAGAAAAAGATACTCCTAATCAAGATCTATCATTATAGATATAGATGAGTCATTTTGGAGCATCCTGAAGGATTTTTGATGTTCTAGACGAAAATCAAATCACACCCAAAACCATCACCTGATCCTTCCCAACCCCCAAAATCGATCAAGACTTCAAAATAGATACTTGACATGTACTAGAAAAAGATACTCCTAATCAAGATCTATCATTATAGATATAGATGAGTCATTTTGGAGCATCCTGAAGGATTTTTGATGTTCTAGACGAAAATCAAATCACACCCAAAACCATCACCTGATCCTTCCCAACCCCCAAAATCGATCAAGACTTCAAAATAGATACTTGACATGTACTAGAAAAAGATACTCCTAATCAAGATCTATCATTATAGATATAGATGAGTCATTTTGGAGCATCCTGAAGGATTTTTGATGTTCTAGACGAAAATCAAATCACACCCAAAACCATCACCTGATCCTTCCCAACCCCCAAAATCGATCAAGACTTCAAAATAGATACTTGACATGTACTAGAAAAAGATACTCCTAATCAAGATCTATCATTATAGATATAGATGAGTCATTTTGGAGCATCCTGAAGGATTTTTGATGTTCTAGACGAAAATCAAATCACACCCAAAACCATCACCTGATCCTTCCCAACCCCCAAAATCGATCAAGACTTCAAAATAGATACTTTACATGTACTAGAAAAAGATACTCCTAATCAAGATCTATCATTATAGATATAGATGAGTCATTTTGGAGCATCCTGAAGGATTTTTGATGTTCTAGACGAAAATCAAATCACACCCAAAACCATCACCTGATCTTTCCCAACCCCCAAAATCGATCAAGACTTCAAAATAGATACTTGACATGTACTAGAAAAAGATACTTCTAATCAAGATCTATCATTATAGATATAGATGAGTCATTTTGGAGTATCCTGAAGGATTTTTGATGTTCTAGACGAAAATCAAATCACACCCAAAACCATCACCTGATCCTTCCCAACCCCCAAAATCGATCAAGACTTCAAAATAGATACTTGACATGTACTAGAAAAAGATACTCCTAATCAAGATCTATCATTATAGATATAGATGAGTCATTTTGGAGCATCCTGAAGGATTTTTGATGTTCTAGACGAAAATCAAATCACACCCAAAACCATCACCTGATCCTTCCCAACCCCCAAAATCGATCAAGACTTCAAAATAGATACTTGACATGTACTAGAAAAAGATACTCCTAATCAAGATCTATCATTATAGATATAGATGAGTCATTTTGGAGCATCCTGAAGGATTTTTGATGTTCTAGACGAAAATCAAATCACACCCAAAACCATCACCTGATCCTTCCCAACCCCCAAAATCGATCAAGACTTCAAAATAGATACTTGACATGTACTAGAAAAAGATACTCCTAATCAAGATCTATCATTATAGATATAGATGAGTCATTTTGGAGCATCCTGAAGGATTTTTGATGTTCTAGACGAAAATCAAATCACACCTAAAACCATCACCTGATCCTTTCCAACCCCCAAAATCGATCAAGACTTCAAAATAGATACTTGACATGTACTAGAAAAAGATACTCCTAATCAAGATCTATCATTATAGATATAGATGAGTCATTTTGGAGCATCCTGAAGGATTTTTGATGTTCTAGACGAAAATCAAATCACACCCAAAACCATCACCTGATCCTTCCCAACCCCCAAAATCGATCAAGACTTCAAAATAGATACTTGACATGTACTAGAAAAAGATACTCCTAATCAAGATCTATCATTATAGATATAGATGAGTCATTTTGGAGCATCCTGAAGGATTTTTGATGTTCTAGACGAAAATCAAATCACACCCAAAACCATCACCTGATCCTTCCCAACCCCCAAAATCGATCAAGACTTCAAAATAGATACTTGACATGTACTAGAAAAAGATACTCCTAATCAAGATCTATCATTATAGATATAGATGAGTCATTTTGGAGCATCCTGAAGGATTTTTGATGTTCTAGACGAAAATCAAATCACACCCAAAACCATCACCTGATCCTTCCCAACCCCCAAAATCGATCAAGACTTCAAAATAGATACTTGACATGTACTAGAAAAAGATACTCCTAATCAAGATCTATCATTATAGATATAGATGAGTCATTTTGGAGCATCCTGAAGGATTTTTGATGTTCTAGACGAAAATCAAATCACACCCAAAACCATCACCTGATCCTTCCCAACCCCCAAAATCGATCAAGACTTCAAAATAGATACTTGACATGTACTAGAAAAAGATACTCCTAATCAAGATCTATCATTATAGATATAGATGAGTCATTTTGGAGCATCCTGAAGGATTTTTGATGTTCTAGACGAAAATCAAATCACACCCAAAACCATCACCTGATCCTTCCCAACCCCCAAAATCGATCAAGACTTCAAAATAGATACTTGACATGTACTAGAAAAAGATACTCCTAATCAAGATCTATCATTATAGATATAGATGAGTCATTTTGGAGCATCCTGAAGGATTTTTGATGTTCTAGACGAAAATCAAATCACACCCAAAACCATCACCTGATCCTTCCCAACCCCCAAAATCGATCAAGACTTCAAAATATATACTTGACATGTACTAGAAAAAGATACTCCTAATCAAGATCTATCATTATAGATATAGATGAGTCATTTTGGAGCATCCTGAAGGATTTTTGATGTTCTAGACGAAAATCAAATCACACCCAAAACCATCACCTGATCCTTCCCAACCCCCAAAATCGATCAAGACTTCAAAATAGATACTTGACATGTACTAGAAAAAGATACTCCTAATCAAGATCTATCATTATAGATATAGATGAGTCATTTTGGAGCATCCTGAAGGATTTTTGATGTTCTAGACGAAAATCAAATCACACCCAAAACCATCACCTGATCCTTCCCAACCCCCAAAATCGATCAAGACTTCAAAATAGATACTTGACATGTACTAGAAAAAGATACTCCTAATCAAGATCTATCATTATAGATATAGATGAGTCATTTTGGAGCATCCTGAAGGATTTTTGATGTTCTAGACGAAAATCAAATCACACCCAAAACCATCACCTGATCCTTCCCAACCCCCAAAATCGATCAAGACTTCAAAATAGATACTTGACATGTACTAGAAAAAGATACTCCTAATCAAGATCTATCATTATAGATATAGATGAGTCATTTTGGAGCATCCTGAAGGATTTTTGATGTTCTAGACGAAAATCAAATCACACCCAAAACCATCACCTGATCCTTCCCAACCCCCAAAATCGATCAAGACTTCAAAATAGATACTTGACATGTACTAGAAAAAGATACTCCTAATCAAGATCTATCATTATAGATATAGATGAGTCATTTTGGAGCATCCTGAAGGATTTTTGATGTTCTAGACGAAAATCAAATCACACCCAAAACCATCACCTGATCCTTCCCAACCCCCAAAATCGATCAGGACTTCAAAATAGATACTTGACATGTACTAGAAAAAGATACTCCTAATCAAGATCTATCATTATAGATATAGATGAGTCATTTTGGAGCATCCTGAAGGATTTTTGATGTTCTAGACGAAAATCAAATCACACCCAAAACCATCACCTGATCCTTCCCAACCCCCAAAATCGATCAAGACTTCAAAATAGATACTTGACATGTACTAGAAAAAGATACTCCTAATCAAGATCTATCATTATAGATATAGATGAGTCATTTTGGAGCATCCTGAAGGATTTTTGATGTTCTAGACGAAAATCAAATCACACCCAAAACCATCACCTGATCCTTCCCAACCCCCAAAATCGATCAAGACTTCAAAATAGATACTTGACATGTACTAGAAAAAGATACTCCTAATCAAGATCTATCATTATAGATATAGATGAGTCATTTTGGAGCATCCTGAAGGATTTTTGATGTTCTAGACGAAAATCAAATCACACCCAAAACCATCACCTGATCCTTCCCAACCCCCAAAATCGATCAAGACTTCAAAATAGATACTTGACATGTACTAGAAAAAGATACTCCTAATCAAGATCTATCATTATAGATATAGATGAGTCATTTTGGAGCATCCTGAAGGATTTTTGATGTTCTAGACGAAAATCAAATCACACCCAAAACCATCACCTGATCCTTCCCAACCCCCAAAATCGATCAAGACTTCAAAATAGATACTTGACATGTACTAGAAAAAGATACTCCTAATCAAGATCTATCATTATAGATATAGATGAGTCATTTTGGAGCATCGTGAAGGATTTTTGATGTTATAGACGAAAATCAAATCACACCCAAAACCATCACCTGATCCTTCCCAACCCCCAAAATCGATCAAGACTTCAAAATAGATATTTGACATGTACTAGAAAAAGATACTCCTAATCAAGATCTATCATTATAGATATAGATGAGTCATTTTGGAGCATCCTGAAGGATTTTTGATGTTCTAGACGAAAATCAAATCACACCCAAAACCATCACCTGATCCTTCCCAACCCCCAAAATCGATCAAGACTTCAAAATAGATACTTGACATGTACTAGAAAAAGATACTCCTAATCAAGATCTATCATTATAGATATAGATGAGTCATTTTGGAGCATCCTGAAGGATTTTTGATGTTCTAGACGAAGATCAAATCACACCCAAAACCATCACCTAATCCTTCCCAACCCCCAAAATCGATCAAGACTTCAAAATAGATACTTGACATGTACTAGAAAAAGATACTCCTAATCAAGATCTATCATTATAGATATAGATGAGTCATTTTGGAGCATCCTGAAGGATTTTTGATGTTCTAGACGAAAATCAAATCACACCCAAAACCATCACCTGATCCTTCCCAACCCCCAAAATCGATCAAGACTTCAAAATAGATACTTGACATGTACTAGAAAAAGATACTCCTAATCAAGATCTATCATTATAGATATAGATGAGTCATTTTGGAGCATCCTGAAGGATTTTTGATGTTCTAGACGAAAATCAAATCACACCCAAAACCATCACCTGATCCTTCCCAACCCCCAAAATCGATCAAGACTTCAAAATAGATACTTGACATGTACTAGAAAAAGATACTCCTAATCAAGATCTATCATTATAGATATAGATGAGTCATTTTGGAGCATCCTGAAGGATTTTTGATGTTCTAGACGAAAATCAAATCACACCCAAAACCATCACCTGATCCTTCCCAACCCCCAAAATCGATCAAGACTTCAAAATAGATACTTGACATGTACTAGAAAAAGATACTCCTAATCAAGATCTATCATTATAGATATAGATGAGTCATTTTGGAGCATCCTGAAGGATTTTTGATGTTCTAGACGAAAATCAAATCACACCCAAAACCATCACCTGATCCTTCCCAACCCCCAAAATCGATCAAGACTTCAAAATAGATACTTGACATGTACTAGAAAAAGATACTCCTAATCAAGATCTATCATTATAGATATAGATGAGTCATTTTGGAGCATCCTGAAGGATTTTTGATGTTCTAGACGAAAATCAAATCACACCCAAAACCATCACCTGATCCTTCCCAACCCCCAAAATCGATCAAGACTTCAAAATAGATACTTGACATGTACTAGAAAAAGATACTCCTAATCAAGATCTATCATTATAGATATAGATGAGTCATTTTGGAGCATCCTGAAGGATTTTTGATGTTCTAGACGAAAATCAAATCACACCCAAAACCATCACCTGATCCTTCCCAACCCCCAAAATCGATCAAGACTTCAAAATAGATACTTGACATGTACTAGAAAAAGATACTCCTAATCAAGATCTATCATTGTAGATATAGATGAGTCTTTTTTGAGCATCCTGAAGGATTTTTGATGTTCTAGACGAAAATCAAATCACACCCAAAACCATCACCTGATCCTTCCCAACCCCCAAAATCGATCAAGACTTCAAAAAAGATACTTGACATGTACTAGAAAAAGATACTCCTAATTAAGATCTATCATTATAGATATAGATGAGTCATTTTGGAGCATCCTGAAGGATTTTTGATGTTCTAGACGAAAATCAAATCACACCCAAAACCATCACCTGATCCTTCCCAACCCCCAAAATCGATCAAGACTTCAAAATAGATACTTGACATGTACTAGAAAAAGATACTCCTAATCAAGATCTATCATTATAGATATAGATGAGTCATTTTGGAGCATCCTGAAGGATTTTTGATGTTCTAGACGAAAATCAAATCACACCCAAAACCATCACCTGATCCTTCCCAACCCCCAAAATCGATCAAGACTTCAAAATAGATACTTGACATGTACTAGAAAAAGATACTCCTAATCAAGATCTATCATTATAGATATAGATGAGTCATTTTGGAGCATCCTGAAGGATTTTTGATGTTCTAGACGAAAATCAAATCACACCCAAAACCATCACCTGATCCTTCCCAACCCCCAAAATCGATCAAGACTTCAAAATAGATACTTGACATGTACTAGAAAAAGATACTCCTAATCAAGATCTATCATTATAGATATAGATGAGTCATTTTGGAGCATCCTGAAGGATTTTTGATGTTCTAGACGAAAATCAAATCACACCCAAAACCATCACCTGATCCTTCCCAAACCCCAAAATCGATCAAGACTTCAAAATAGATACTTGACATGTACTAGAAAAAGATACTCCTAATCAAGATCTATCATTATAGATATAGATGAGTCATTTTGGAGCATCCTGAAGGATTTTTGATGTTCTAGACGAAAATCAAATCACACCCAAAACCATCACCTGATCCTTCCCAACCCCCAAAATCGATCAAGACTTCAAAATAGATACTTGACATGTACTAGAAAAAGATACTCCTAATCAAGATCTATCATTATAGATATAGATGAGTCATTTTGGAGCATCCTGAAGGATTTTTGATGTTCTAGACGAAAATCAAATCACACCCAAAACCATCACCTGATCCTTCCCAACCCCCAAAATCGATCAAGACTTCAAAATAGATACTTGACATGTACTAGAAAAAGATACTCCTAATCAAGATCTATCATTATAGATATAGATGAGTCATTTTGGAGCATCCTGAAGGATTTTTGATGTTCTAGACGAAAATCAAATCACACCCAAAACCATCACCTGATCCTTCCCAACCCCCAAAATCGATCAAGACTTCAAAATAGATACTTGACATGTACTAGAAAAAGATACTCCTAATCAAGATCTATCATTGTAGATATAGATGAGTCTTTTTTGAGCATCCTGAAGGATTTTTGATGTTCTAGACGAAAATCAAATCACACCCAAAACCATCACCTGATCCTTCCCAACCCCCAAAATCGATCAAGACTTCAAAAAAGATACTTGACATGTACTAGAAAAAGATACTCCTAATTAAGATCTATCATTATAGATATAGATGAGTCATTTTGGAGCATCCTGAAGGATTTTTGATGTTCTAGACGAAAATCAAATCACACCCAAAACCATCACCTGATCCTTCCCAACCCCCAAAATCGATCAAGACTTCAAAATAGATACTTGACATGTACTAGAAAAAGATACTCCTAATCAAGATCTATCATTATAGATATAGATGAGTCATTTTGGAGCATCCTGAAGGATTTTTGATGTTCTAGACGAAAATCAAATCACACCCAAAACCATCACCTGATCCTTCCCAACCCCCAAAATCGATCAAGACTTCAAAATAGATACTTGACATGTACAAGAAAAAGATACTCCTAATCAAGATCTATCATTATAGATATAGATGAGTCATTTTGGAGCATCCTGAAGGATTTTTGATGTTCTAGACGAAAATCAAATCACACCCAAAACCATCACCTGATCCTTCCCAACCCCCAAAATCGATCAAGACTGCAAAATAGATACTTGACATGTACTAGAAAAAGATACTCCTAATCAAGATCTATCATTATAGATATAGATGAGTCATTTTGGAGCATCCTGAAGGATTTTTGATGTTCTAGACGAAAATCAAATCACACCCAAAACCATCACCTGATCCTTCCCAACCCCCAAAATCGATCAAGACTTCAAAATAGATACTTGACATGTACTAGAAAAAGATACTCCTAATCAAGATCTATCATTATAGATATAGATGAGTCATTTTGGAGCATCCTGAAGGATTTTTGATGTTCTAGACGAAAATCAAATCACACCCAAAACCATCACCTGATCCTTATCAACCCCCAAAATCGATCAAGACTTCAAAAAAAATACTTGACATGTACTAGAAAAAGATACTCTTAATCAAGATCTATCATTATAGATATAGATGAGTCATTTTGGAGCATACTGAAGGATTTTTGATGTTCTAGACGAAAATCAAATCACACCCAAAACCATCACCTGATCCTTCCCAACCCCCAAAATCGATCAAGACTTCAAAATAGATACTTGACATGTACTAGAAAAAGATACTCCTAATCAAGATCTATCATTATAGATATAGATGAGTCATTTTGGAGCATCCTGAAGGATTTTTGATGTTCTAGACGAAAATCAAATCACACCCAAAACCATCACCTGATCCTTCCCAACCCCCAAAATCGATCAAGACTTCAAAATAGATACTTGACATGCACTAGAAAAAGATACTCCTAATCAAGATCTATCATTATAGATATAGATGAGTCATTTTGGAGCATCCTGAAGGATTTTTGATGTTCTAGACGAAAATCAAATCACACCCAAAACCATCACCTGATCCTTCCCAACCCCCAAAATCGATCAAGACTTCAAAATAGATACTTGACATGTACTAGAAAAAGATACTCCTAATCAAGATCTATCATTATAGATATAGATGAGTCATTTTGGAGCATCCTGAAGGATTTTTGATGTTCTAGACGAAAATCAAATCACACCCAAAACCATCACCTGATCCTTCCCAACCCCCAAAATCGATCAAGACTTCAAAAAAAATACTTGACATGTACTAGAAAAAGATACTCCTAATCAAGATCTATCATTATAGATATAGATGAGTCATTTTGGAGCATCCTGAAGGATTTTTGATGTTCTAGACGAAAATCAAATCACACCCAAAACCATCACCTGATCCTTCCCAACCCCCAAAATCGATCAAGACTTCAAAATAGATACTTGACATGTACTAGAAAAAGATACTCCTAATCAAGATCTATCATTATAGATATAGATGAGTCATTTTGGAGCATCCTGAAGGATTTTTGATGTTCTAGACGAAAATCAAATCACACCCAAAACCATCACCTGATCCTTCCCAACCCCCAAAATCGATCAAGACTTCAAAATAGATACTTGACATGCACTAGAAAAAGATACTCCTAATCAAGATCTATCATTATAGATATAGATGAGTCATTTTGGAGCATCCTGAAGGATTTTTGATGTTCTAGACGAAAATCAAATCACACCCAAAACCATCACCTGATCCTTCCCAACCCCCAAAATCGATCAAGACTTCAAAATAGATACTTGACATGTACTAGAAAAAGATACTCCTAATCAAGATCTATCATTATAGATATAGATGAGTCATTTTGGAGCATCCTGAAGGATTTTTGATGTTCTAGACGAAAATCAAATCACACCCAAAACCATCACCTGATCCTTCCCAACCCCCAAAATCGATCAAGACTTCAAAATAGATACTTGACATGTACTAGAAAAAGATACTCCTAATCAAGATCTATCATTATAGATATAGATGAGTCATTTTGGAGCATCCTGAAGGATTTTTGATGTTCTAGACGAAAATCAAATCACACCCAAAACCATCACCTGATCCTTCCCAACCCCCAAAATCCATCAAGACTTCAAAATAGATACTTGACATGTACTAGAAAAAGATACTCCTAATCAAGATCTATCATTATAGATATAGATGAGTCACTTTGGAGCATCCTGAAGGATTTTTGATGTTCTAGACGAAAATCAAATCACACCCAAAACCATCACCTGATCCTTCCCAACCCCCAAAATCGATCAAGACTTCAAAATAGATACTTGACATGTACTAGAAAAAGATACTCCTAATCAAGATCTATCATTATAGATATAGATGAGTCATTTTGGAGCATCCTGAAGGATTTTTGATGTTCTAGACAAAAATCAAATCACACCCAAAACCATCACCTGATCCTTCCCAACCCCCAAAATCGATCAAGACTTCAAAATAGATACTTGAAATGTACTAGAAAAAGATACTCCTAATCAAGATCTATCATTATAGATATAGATGAGTCATTTTGGAGCATCCTGAAGGATTTTTGATGTTCTAGACGAAAATCAAATCACACCCAAAACCATCACCTGATCCTTCCCAACCCCCAAAATCGATCAAGACTTCAAAATAGATACTTGACATGTACTAGAAAAAGATACTCCTAATCAAGATCTATCATTATAGATATAGATGAGTCATTTTGGAGCATCCTGAAGGATTTTTGATGTTCTAGACGAAAATCAAATCACACCCAAAACCATCACCTGATCCTTCCCAACCCCCAAAATCGATCAAAACTTCAAAATAGATACTTGACATGTACTAGAAAAAGATACTCCTAATCAAGATCTATCATTATAGATATAGATGAGTCATTTTGGAGCATCCTGAAGGATTTTTGATGTTCTAGACGAAAATCAAATCACACCCAAAACCATCACCTGATCCTTCCCAACCCCCAAAATCGATCAAGACTTCAAAATAGATACTTGACATGTACTAGAAAAAGATACTCCTAATCAAGATCTATCATTATAGATATAGATGAGTCATTTTGGAGCATCCTGAAGGATTTTTGATGTTCTAGACGAAAATCAAATCACACCCAAAACCATCACCTGATCCTTCCCAACCCCCAAAATCGATCAAGACTTCAAAATAGATACTTGACATGCACTAGAAAAAGATACTCCTAATCAAGATCTATCATTATAGATATAGATGAGTCATTTTGGAGCATCCTGAAGGATTTTTGATGTTCTAGACGAAAATCAAATCACACCCAAAACCATCACCTGATCCTTCCCAACCCCCAAAATCGATCAAGACTTCAAAATAGATACTTGATATGTACTAGAAAAAGATACTCCTAATCAAGATCTATCATTATAGATATAGATGAGTCATTTTGGAGCATCCTGAAGGATTTTTGATGTTCTAGACGAAAATCAAATCACACCCAAAACCATCACCTGATCCTTCCCAACCCCCAAAATCGATCAAGACTTCAAAATAGATACTTGACATGTACTAGAAAAAGATATTCCTAATCAAGATCTATCATTATAGATATAGATGAGTCATTTTGGAGCATCCCGAAGGATTTTTGATGTTCTAGACGAAAATCAAATCACACCCAAAACCATCACCTGATCCTTCCCAACCCCCAAAATCGATCAAGACTTCAAAATAGATACTTGACATGTACTAGAAAAAGATACTCCTAATCAAGATCTATCTTTATGGATATAGATGAGTCATTTTGGAGCATCCTGAAGGATTTTTGATGTTCTAGACGAAAATCAAATCACACCCAAAACCATCACCTGATCCTTCCCAACCCCCAAAATCGATCAAGACTTCAAAATAGATACTTGACATGTACTAGAAAAAGATACTCCTAATCAAGATCTATCATTATAGATATAGATGAGTCATTTTGGAGCATCCTGAAGGATTTTTGATGTTCTAGACGAAAATCAAATCACACCCAAAACCATCACCTGATCCTTCCCAACCCCCAAAATCGATCAAGACTTCAAAATAGATACTTGACATGTACTAGAAAAAGATACTCCTAATCAAGATCTATCATTATAGATATAGATGAGTCATTTTGGAGCATCCTGAAGGATTTTTGATGTTCTAGACGAAAATCAAATCACACCCAAAACCATCACCTGATCCTTCCCAACCCCCAAAATCGATCAAGACTTCAAAATAGATACTTGACATGTACTAGAAAAAGATACTCCTAATCAAGATCTATCATTATAGATATAGATGAGTCATTTTGGAGCATCCTGAAGGATTTTTGATGTTCTAGACGAAAATCAAATCACACCCAAAACCATCACCTGATCCTTCCCAACCCCCAAAATCGATCAAGACTTCAAAATAGATACTTGACATGTACTAGAAAAAGATACTCCTAATCAAGATCTATCATTATAGATATAGATGAGTCATTTTGGAGCATCCTGAAGGATTTTTGATGTTCTAGACGAAAATCAAATCACACCCAAAACCATCACCTGATCCTTCCCAACCCCCAAAATCGATCAAGACTTCAAAATAGATACTTGACATGTACTAGAAAAAGATACTCCTAATCAAGATCTATCATTATAGATATAGATGAGTCATTTTGGAGCATCCTGAAGGATTTTTGATGTTCTAGACGAAAATCAAATCACACCCAAAACCATCACCTGATCCTTCCCAACCCCCAAAATCGATCAAGACTTCAAAATAGATACTTGACATGTACTAGAAAAAGATACTCCTAATCAAGATCTATCATTATAGATATAGATGAGTCATTTTGGAGCATCCTGAAGGATTTTTGATGTTCTAGACGAAAATCAAATCACACCCAAAACCATCACCTGATCCTTCCCAACCCCCAAAATCGATCAAGACTTCAAAATAGATACTTGACATGTACTAGAAAAAGATACTCCTAATCCAGATCTATCATTATAGATATAGATGAGTCATTTTGGAGCATCCTGAAGGATTTTTGATGTTCTAGACGAAAATCAAATCACACCCAAAACCATCACCTGATCCTTCCCAACCCCCAAAATCGATCAAGACTTCAAAATAGATACTTGACATGTACTAGAAAAAGATACTCCTAATCAAGATCTATCATTATAGATATAGATGAGTCATTTTGGAGCATCCTGAAGGATTTTTGATGTTCTAGACGAAAATCAAATCACACCCAAAACCATCACCTGATCCTTCCCAACCCCCAAAATCGATCAAGACTTCAAAATAGATACTTGACATGTACTAGAAAAAGATACTCCTAATCAAGATCTATCATTATAGATATAGATGAGTCATTTTGGAGCATCCTGAAGGATTTTTGATGTTCTAGACGAAAATCAAATCACACCCAAAACCATCACCTGATCCTTCCCAACCCCCAAAATCGATCAAGACTTCAAAATAGATACTTGACATGTACTAGAAAAAGATACTCCTAATCAAGATCTATCATTATAGATATAGATGAGTCATTTTGGAGCATCCTGAAGGATTTTTGATGTTCTAGACGAAAATCAAATCACACCCAAAACCATCACCTGATCCTTCCCAACCCCCAAAATCGATCAAGACTTCAAAATAGATACTTGACATGTACTAGAAAAAGATACTCCTAATCAAGATCTATCATTATAGATATAGATGAGTCATTTTGGAGCATCCTGAAGGATTTTTGATGTTCTAGACGAAAATCAAATCACACCCAAAACCATCACCTGATCCTTCCCAACCCCCAAAATCGATCAAAACTTCAAAATAGATACTTGACATGTACTAGAAAAAGATACTCCTAATCAAGATCTATCATTATAGATATAGATGAGTCATTTTGGAGCATCCTGAAGGATTTTTGATGTTCTAGACGAAAATCAAATCACACCCAAAACCATCACCTGATCCTTCCCAACCCCCAAAATCGATCAAGACTTCAAAATAGATACTTGACATGTACTAGAAAAAGATACTCCTAATCAAGATCTATCATTATAGATATAGATGAGTCATTTTGGAGCATCCTGAAGGATTTTTGATGTTCTAGACGAAAATCAAATCACACCCAAAACCATCACCTGATCCTTCCCAACCCCCAAAATCGATCAAGACTTCAAAATAGATACTTGACATGTACTAGAAAAAGATACTCCTAATCAAGATCTATCATTATAGATATAGATGAGTCATTTTGGAGCATCCTGAAGGATTTTTGATGTTCTAGACGAAAATTAAATCACACCCAAAACCATCACCTGATCCTTCCCAACCCCCAAAATCGATCAAGACTTCAAAATAGATACTTGATATGTACTAGAAAAAGATACTCCTAATCAAGATCTATCATTATAGATATAGATGAGTCATTTTGGAGCATCCGGAAGGATTTTTGATGTTCTAGACGAAAATCAAATGACACCCAAAACCATCACCTGATCCTTCCCAACCCCCAAAATCGATCAAGACTTCAAAATAGATACTTGACATGTACTAGAAAAAGATATTCCTAATCAAGATCTATCATTATAGATATAGATGAGTCATTTTGGAGCATCCTGAAGGATTTTTGATGTTCTAGACGAAAATCAAATCACACCCAAAACCATCACCTGATCCTTCCCAACCCCCAAAATCGATCAATACTTCAAAATAGATACTTGACATGTACTAGAAAAAGATACTCCTAATCAAGATCTATCATTATGGATATAGATGAGTCATTTTGGAGCATCCTGAAATATTTTTGATGTTCTAGACGAAAATCAAATCACACCCAAAACCATCACCTGATCCTTCCCAACCCCCAAAATCGATCAAGACTTCAAAATAGATACTTGACATGTACTAGAAAAAGATACTCCTAATCAAGATCTATCATTATAGATATAGATGAGTCATTTTGGAGCATCCTGAAGGATTTTTGATGTTCTAGACGAAAATCAAATCACACCCAAAACCATCACCTGATCCTTCCCAACCCCCAAAATCGATCAAGACTTCAAAATAGATACTTGACATGTACTAGAAAAAGATACTCCTAATCAAGATCTATCATTATAGATATAGATGAGTCATTTTGGAGCATCCTGAAGGATTTTTGATGTTCTAGACGAAAATCAAATCACACCCAAAACCATCACCTGATCCTTCCCAACCCCCAAAATCGATCAAGACTTCAAAATAGATACTTGACATGTACTAGAAAAAGATACTCCTAATCAAGATCTATCATTATAGATATAGATGAGTCATTTTGGAGCATCCTGAAGGATTTTTGATGTTCTACACGAAAATCAAATCACACCCAAAACCATCACCTGATCCTTCCCAACCCCCAAAATCGATCAAGACTTCAAAATAGATACTTGACATGTACTAGAAAAAGATACTCCTAATCAAGATCTATCATTATAGATATAGATGAGTCATTTTGGAGCATCCTGAAGGATTTTTGATGTTCTAGACGAAAATCAAATCACACCCAAAACCATCACCTGATCCTTCCCAACCCCCAAAATCGATCAAGACTTCAAAATAGATACTTGACATGTACTAGAAAAAGATACTCCTAATCAAGATCTATCATTATAGATATAGATGAGTCATTTTGGAGCATCCTGAAGGATTTTTGATGTTCTAGACGAAAATCAAATCACACCCAAAACCATCACCTGATCCTTCCCAACCCCCAAAATCGATCAAGACTTCAAAATAGATACTTGACATGTACTAGAAAAAGATACTCCTAATCAAGATCTATCATTATAGATATAGATGAGTCATTTTGGAGCATCCTGAAGGATTTTTGATGTTCTAGACGAAAATCAAATCACACCCAAAACCATCACCTGATCCTTCCCAACCCCCAAAATCGATCAAGACTTCAAAATAGATACTTGACATGTACTAGAAAAAGATACTCCTAATCAAAATCTATCATTATAGATACAGATGAGTCATTTTGAAGCATCCTGAAGAATTTTTGATGTTCTAGACGAAAATCAAATCACACCCAAAACCATCACCTGATCCTTCCCAACCCCCAAAATCGATCAAGACTTCAAAATAGATACTTGACATGTACTAGAAAAAGATACTCCTAATCAAGATCTATCATTATAGATATAGATGAGTCATTTTGGAGCATCCTGAAGGATTTTTGATGTTCTAGACGAAAATCAAATCACACCCAAAACCATCACCTGATCCTTCCCAACCCCCAAAATCGATCAAGACTTCAAAATAGATACTTGACATGTACTAGAAAAAGATACTCCTAATCAAGATCTATCATTATAGATATAGATGAGTCATTTTGGAGCATCCTGAAGGAGTTTTGATGTTCCAGACGAAAATCAAATCACACCCAAAACCATCACCTGATCCTTCCCAACCCCCAAAATCGATCAAGACTTCAAAATAGATACTTGACATGTACTAGAAAAAGATACTCCTAATCAAGATCTATCATTATAGATATAGATGAGTCATTTTGGAGCATCCTGAAGGAGTTTTGATGTTCCAGACGAAAATCAAATCACACCCAAAACCATCACCTGATCCTTCCCAACCCCCAAAATCGATCAAGACTTCAAAATAGATACTTGACATGTACTAGAAAAAGATACTCCTAATCAAGATCTGTCATTATAGATATAGATGAGTCATTTTGGAGCATCCTGAAGGATTTTTGATGTTCTAGACGAAAATCAAATCACACCCAAAACCATCACCTGATCCTTCCCAACCCCCAAAATCAATCAAGACTTCAAAATAGATACTTGACATGTACTAGAAAAAGATACTCCTAATCAAGATCTATCATTATAGATATAGATGAGTCATTTTGGAGCATCCTGAAGGATTTTTGATGTTCTAGACGAAAATCAAATCACACCCAAAACCATCACCTGATCCTTCCCAACCCCCAAAATCGATCAAGACTTCAAAATAGATACTTGACATGTACTAGAAAAAGATACTCCTAATCAAGATCTATCATTATAGATATAGATGAGTCATTTTGGAGCATCCTGAAGGATTTTTGATGTTCTAGACGAAAATCAAATCACACCCAAAACCATCACCTGATCCTTCCCAACCCCCAAAATCGATCAAGACTTCAAAATAGATACTTGACATGTACTAGAAAAAGATACTCCTAATCAAGATCTATCATTATAGATATAGATGAGTCATTTTGGAGCATCCTGAAGGATTTTTGATGTTCTAGACGAAAATCAAATCACACCCAAAACCATCACCTGATCCTTCCCAACCCCCAAAATCGATCAAGACTTCAAAATAGATACTTGACATGTACTAGAAAAAGATACTCCTAATCAAGATCTATCATTATAGATATAGATGAGTCATTTTGGAGCATCCTGAAGGATTTTTGATGTTCTAGACGAAAATCAAATCACACCCAAAACCATCACCTGATCCTTCCCAACCCCCAAAATCGATCAAGACTTCAAAATAGATACTTGACATGTACTAGAAAAAGATACTCCTAATCAAGATCTATCATTATAGATATAGATGAGTCATTTTGGAGCATCCTGAAGGATTTTTGATGTTCTAGACGAAAATCAAATCACACCCAAAACCATCACCTGATCCTTCCCAACCCCCAAAATCGATCAAGACTTCAAAATAGATACTTGACATGTACTAGAAAAAGATACTCCTAATCAAGATCTATCATTATAGATATAGATGAGTCATTTTGGAGCATCCTGAAGGATTTTTGATGTTCTAGACGAAAATCAAATCACACCCAAAACCATCACCTGATCCTTCCCAACCCCCAAAATCGATCAAGACTTCAAAATAGATACTTGACATGTACTAGAAAAAGATACTCCTAATCAAGATCTATCATTATAGATATAGATGAGTCATTTTGGAGCATCCTGAAGGATTTTTGATGTTCTAGACGAAAATGAAATCACACCCAAAACCATCACCTGATCCTTCCCAACCCCCAAAATCGATCAAGACTTCAAAATAGATACTTGACATGTACTAGAAAAAGATACTCCTAATCAAGATCTATCATTATAGATATAGATGAGTCATTTTGGAGCATCCTGAAGGATTTTTGATGTTCTAGACGAAAATCAAATCACACCCAAAACCATCACCTGATCCTTCCCAACCCCCAAAATCGATCAAGACTTCAAAATAGATACTTGACATGTACTAGAAAAAGATACTCCTAATCAAGATCTATCATTATAGATATAGATGAGTCATTTTGGAGCATCCTGAAGGATTTTTGATGTTCTAGACGAAAATCAAATCACACCCAAAACCATTACCTGATCCTTCCCAACCCCCAAAATCGATCAAGACTTCAAAATAGATACTTGACATGTACTAGAAAAAGATACTCCTAATCAAGATCTATCATTATAGATATAGATGAGTCATTTTGGAGCATCCTGAAGGATTTTTGATGTTCTAGACGAAAATCAAATCACACCCAAAACCATCACCTGATCCTTCCCAACCCCCAAAATCGATCAAGACTTCAAAATAGATACTTGACATGTACTAGAAAAAGATACTCCTAATCAAGATCTATCATTATAGATATAGATGAGTCATTTTGGAGCATCCTGAAGGATTTTTGATGTTCTAGACGAAAATCAAATCACACCCAAAACCATCACCTGATCCTTCCTAACCCCCAAAATCGATCAAGACTTCAAAATAGATACTTGACATGTGCTAGAAAAAGATACTCCTAATCAAGATCTATCATTATAGATATAGATGAGTCATTTTGGAGCATCCTGAAGGATTTTTGATGTTCTAGACGAAAATCAAATCACACCCAAAACCATCACCTGATCCTTCCCAACCCCCAAAATCGATCAAGACTTCAAAATAGATACTTGACATGTACTAGAAAAAGATACTGCTAATCAAGATCTATCATTATAGATATAGATGAGTCATTTTGGAGCATCCTGAAGGATTTTTGATGTTCTAGACGAAAATCAAATCACACCTAAAACCATCACCTGATCCTTCCCAACCCCCAAAATCGATCAAGACTTCAAAATAGGTACTTGACATGTACTAAAAAAAGATACTCCTAATCAAGATCTATCATTATAGATATAGATGAGTCATTTTGGAGCATCCTGAAGGATTTTTGATGTTCTAGACGAAAATCAAATCACACCCAAAACCATCACCTGATCCTTCCCAACCCCCAAAATCGACCAAGACTTCAAAATAGATACTTGACATGTACTAGAAAAAGATACTCCTAATCAAGATCTATCATTATAGATATAGATGAGTCATTTTGGAGCATCCTGAAGGATTTTTGATGTTCTAGACGAAAATCAAATCACACCCAAAACCATCACCTGATCCTTCCCAACCCCCAAAATCGATCAAGACTTCAAAATAGATACTTGACATGTACTAGAAAAAGATACTCCTAATCAAGATCTATCATTATAGATATAGATGAGTCATTTTGGAGCATCCTGAAGGATTTTTGATGTTCTAGACGAAAATCAAATCACACCCAAAACCATCACCTGATCCTTCCCAACCCCCAAAATCGATCAAGACTTCAAAATAGATACTTGACATGTACTAGAAAAAGATACTCCTAATCAAGATCTATCATTATAGATATAGATGAGTCATTTTGGAGCATCCTGAAGGATTTTTGATGTTCTAGACGAAAATCAAATCACACCCAAAACCATCACCTGATCCTTCCCAACCCCCAAAATCGATCAAGACTTCAAAATAGATACTTGACATGTACTAGAAAAAGATACTCCTAATCAAGATCTATCATTATAGATATAGATGAGTCATTTTGGAGCATCCTGAAGGATTTTTGATGTTCTAGACGAAAATCAAATCACACCCAAAACCATCACCTGATCCTTCCCAACCCCCAAAATCGATCAAGACTTCAAAATAGATACTTGACATGTACTAGAAAAAGATACTCCTAATCAAGATCTATCATTATAGATATAGATGAGTCATTTTGGAGCATCCTGAAGGATTTTTGATGTTCTAGACGAAAATCAAATCACACCCAAAACCATCACCTGATCCTTCCCAACCCCCAAAATCGATCAAGACTTCAAAATAGATACTTGACATGTACTAGAAAAAGATACTCCTAATCAAGATCTATCATTATAGATATAGATGAGTCATTTTGGAGCATCCTGAAGGATTTTTGATGTTCTAGACGAAAATCAAATCACACCCAAAACCATCACCTGATCCTTCCCAACCCCCCAAAATCGATCAAGACTTCAAAATAGATACTTGACATGTACTAGAAAAAGATACTCCTAATCAAGATCTATCATTATAGATATAGATGAGTCATTTTGGAGCATCCTGAAGGATTTTTGATGTTCTAGACGAAAATCAAATCACACCCAAAACCATCACCTGATCCTTCCCAACCCCCAAAATCGATCAAGACTTCAAAATAGATACTTGACATGTACTAGAAAAAGATACTCCTAATCAAGATCTATCATTATAGATATAGATGAGTCATTTTGGAGCATCCTGAAGGATTTTTGATGTTCTAGACGAAAATCAAATCACACCCAAAACCATCACCTGATCCTTCCCAACCCCCAAAATCGATCAAGACTTCAAAATAGATACTTGACATGTACTTGAAAAAGATACTCCTAATCAAGATCTATCATTATAGATATAGACGAGTCATTTTGGAGCATCCTGAAGGATTTTTGTATGTTCTAGACGAAAATCAAATCACACCCAAAACCATCACCTGATCCTTCCCAACCCCCAAAATCGATCAAGACTTCAAAATAGATACTTGACATGTACTAGAAAAAGATACTCCTAATCAAGATCTATCATTATAGATATAGATGAGTCATTTTGGAGCATCCTGAAGGATTTTTGATGTTCTAGACGAAAATCAAATCACACCCAAAACCATCACCTGATCCTTCCCAACCACCAAAATCGATCAAGACTTCAAAATAGATATTTGACATGTACTAGAAAAAGATACTCCCTAATCAAGATCTATCATTATAGATATAGATGAGTCATTTTGGAGCATCCTGAAGGATTTTTGATGTTCTAGACGAAAATCAAATCACACCCAAAACCATCACCTGATCCTTCCCAACCCCCAAAATCGATCAAGACTTCAAAATAGATACTTGACATGTACTAGAAAAAGATACTCCTAATCAAGATCTATCATTATAGATATAGATGAGTCATTTTGGAGCATCACTGAAGGATTTTTGATGTTCTAGACGAAAATCAAATCACACCCAAAACCATCACCTGATCCCTTCACAACCCCCAAAATCGATCAAGACTTCAAAATAGATACTTGACATGTACTAGAAAAAGATACTCCTAATCAAGATCTATCATTATAGATATAGATGAGTCATTTTGGAGCATCCTGAAGGATTTTTGATGTTCTAGACGAAAATCAAATCACACCCAAAAACCATCACCTGATCCTTCCCAACCCCCAAAATCGATCAAGACTTCAAAATAGATACTTGACATGTACAAGAAAAAGATACTCCTAATCAAGATCTATCATTATAGATATAGATGAGTCATTTTGGAGCATCCTGAAGGATTTTTGATGTTCTAGACGAAAATCAAATCACACCCAAAACCATCACCTTATCCCTCCCAACCCCCAAAATCGATCAAGACTTCAAAATAGATACTTGACATGTACTAGAAAAAGATACTCCTAATCAAGATCTATCATTATAGATATAGATGAGTCGTTTTGGAGCATCCTGAAGGATTTTTGATGT
>NW_026605442.1:0-12829 GCF_945859685.1 Eupeodes corollae
CTGTTTGTTCCGAACACCAATTATTTTAATAAATATGATTTAAAATCATGAAAATAATATTTTTATTTTTAAAATCATAAAATGAAAATAAAAATAAAAATGAACCAGCATAGTGTTCAAATATGCGTTTCGCCCCGGTGCAATGGTTGGGCTCATCAGAAGATGACCATTGCACTTTGTCTTGACGCATATTTTCTCGAATAAATCGAGATTCCATATAATATGAGCTACATAGAGCTACTGCGAATTATATGGTTGCTACAAGTCTTCATAGAAGATAAATTGTAGCTGTTTTTATTTCCTTGCTAAGGGATTTAAGAAGATGAAATGTTAACAGTCGAACTGTTTGTTCCGAACACCAATTATTTTAATAAATATGATTTAAAATCATGAAAATAATATTTTTATTTTTAAAATCATAAAATGAAAATAAAAATAAAAATGAACCAGCATAGTGTTCAAATATGCGTTTCGCCCCGGTGCAATGGTTGGGGCTCATCAGAAGATGACCATTGCACTTTGTCTTGACGCATATTTTCTCGAATAAATCGAGATTCCATATAATATGAGCTACATAGTGCTACTGCGAATAGCCCAACCATTGCACCGGGGCGAAACGCATATTTGAACACTATGCTGGTTCATTTTTATTTTTATTTTCATTTTATGATTTTAAAAATAAAAATATTATTTTCATGATTTTAAATCATATTTATTAAAATAATTGGTGTTCGGAACAAACAGTTCGACTGTTAACATTTCATCTTCTTAAATCCCTTAGCAAGGAAATAAAAACAGCTACAATTTATCTTCTATGAAGACTTGTAGCAACCATATAATTCGCAGTAGCTCTATGTAGCTCATATTATATGGAATCTCGATTTATTCGAGAAAATATGCGTCAAGACAAAGTGCAATGGTCATCTTCTGATGAGCCCAACCATTGCACCGGGGCGAAACGCATATTTGAACACTATGCTGGTTCATTTTTATTTTTATTTTCATTTTATGATTTTAAAAATAAAAATATTATTTTCATGATTTTAAATCATATTTATTAAAATAATTGGTGTTCGGAACAAACAGTTCGACTGTTAACATTTCATCTTCTTAAATCCCTTAGCAAGGAAATAAAAACAGCTACAATTTATCTTCTATGAAGACTTGTAGCAACCATATAATTCGCAGTAGCTCTATGTAGCTCATATTATATGGAATCTCGATTTATTCGAGAAAATATGCGTCAAGACAAAGTGCAATGGTCATCTTCTGATGAGCCCAACCATTGCACCGGGGCGAAACGCATATTTGAACACTATGCTGGTTCATTTTTATTTTTATTTTCATTTTATGATTTTAAAAATAAAAATATTATTTTCATGATTTTAAATCATATTTATTAAAATAATTGGTGTTCGGAACAAACAGTTCGACTGTTAACGTTTTGGGTGTGATTTGATTTTCGTCTAGAACATCAAAAATCCTTCAGGATGCTCCAAAATGACTCATCTATATCTATAATGATAGATCTTGATTAGGAGTATCTTTTTCTAGTACATGTCAAGTATCTATTTTGAAGTCTTGATCGATTTTGGGGGTTGGGAAGGATCAGGTGATGGTTTTGGGTGTGATTTGATTTTCGTCTAGAACATCAAAAATCCTTCAGGATGCTCCAAAATGACTCATCTATATCTATAATGATAGATCTTGATTAGGAGTATCTTTTTCTAGTACATGTCAAGTATCTATTTTGAAGTCTTGATCGATTTTGGGGGTTGGGAAGGATCAGGTGATGGTTTTGGGTGTGATTTGATTTTCGTCTAGAACATCAAAAATCCTTTAGGATGCTCCAAAATGACTCATCTATATCTATAATGATAGATCTTGATTAGGAGTATCTTTTTCTAGTACATGTCAAGTATCTATTTTGAAGTCTTGATCGATTTTGGGGGTTGGGAAGGATCAGGTGATGGTTTTGGGTGTGATTTGATTTTCGTCTAGAACATCAAAAATCCTTCAGGATGCTCCAAAATGACTCATCTATATCTATAATGATAGATCTTGATTAGGAGTATCTTTTTCTAGTACATGTCAAGTATCTATTTTGAAGTCTTGATCGATTTTGGGGGTTGGGAAGGATCAGGTGATGGTTTTGGGTGTGATTTGATTTTCGTCTAGAACATCAAAAATCCTTCAGGATGCTCCAAAATGACTCATCTATATCTATAATGATAGATCTTGATTAGGAGTATCTTTTTCTAGTACATGTCAAGTATCTATTTTGAAGTCTTGATCGATTTTGGGGGTTGGGAAGGATCAGGTGATGGTTTTGGGTGTGATTTGATTTTCGTCTAGAACATCAAAAATCCTTCAGGATGCTCCAAAATGACTCATCTATATCTATAATGATAGATCTTGATTAGGAGTATCTTTTTCTAGTACATGTCAAGTATCTATTTTGAAGTCTTGATCGATTTTGGGGGTTGGGAAGGATCAGGTGATGGTTTTGGGTGTGATTTGATTTTCGTCTAGAACATCAAAAATCCTTCAGGATGCTCCAAAATGACTCATCTATATCTATAATGATAGATCTTGATTAGGAGTATCTTTTTCTAGTACATGTCAAGTATCTATTTTGAAGTCTTCATCGATTTTGGGGGTTGGGAAGGATCAGGTGATGGTTTTGGGTGTGATTTGATTTTCGTCTAGAACATCAAAAATCCTTCAGGATGCTCCAAAATGACTCATCTATATCTATAATGATAGATCTTGATTAGGAGTATCTTTTTCTAGTACATGTCAAGTATCTATTTTGAAGTCTTGATCGATTTTGGGGGTTGGGAAGGATCAGGTGATGGTTTTGGTTGTGATTTGATTTTCGTCTAGAACATCAAAAATCCTTCAGGATGCTCCAAAATGACTCATCTATATCTATAATGATAGATCTTGATTAGGAGTATCTTTTTCTAGTACATGTCAAGTATCTATTTTGAAGTCTTGATCGATTTTGGGGGTTGGGAAGGATCAGGTGATGGTTTTGGGTGTGATTTGATTTTCGTCTAGAACATCAAAAATCCTTCAGGATGCTCCAAAATGACTCATCTATATCTATAATGATAGATCTTGATTAGGAGTATCTTTTTCTAGTACATGTCAAGTATCTATTTTGAAGTCTTGATCGATTTTGGGGGTTGGGAAGGATCAGGTGATGGTTTTGGGTGTGATTTGATTTTCGTCTAGAACATCAAAAATCCTTCAGGATGCTCCAAAATGACTCATCTATATCTATAATGATAGATCTTGATTAGGAGTATCTTTTTCTAGTACATGTCAAGTATCTATTTTGAAGTCTTGATCGATTTTGGGGGTTGGGAAGGATCAGGTGATGGTTTTGGGTGTGATTTGATTTTCGTCTAGAACATCAAAAATCCTTCAGGATGCTCCAAAATGACTCATCTATATCTATAATGATAGATCTTGATTAGGAGTATCTTTTTCTAGTACATGTTAAGTATCTATTTTGAAGTCTTGATCGATTTTGGGGGTTGGGAAGGATCAGGTGATGGTTTTGGGTGTGATTTGATTTTCGTCTAGAACATCAAAAATCCTTCAGGATGCTCCAAAATGACTCATCTATATCTATAATGATAGATCTTGATTAGGAGTATCTTTTTCTAGTACATGTCAAGTATCTATTTTGAAGTCTTGATCGATTTTGGGGGTTGGGAAGGATCAGGTGATGGTTTTGGGTGTGATTTGATTTTCGTCTAGAACATCAAAAATCCTTCAGGATGCTCCAAAATGACTCATCTATATCTATAATGATAGATCTTGATTAGGAGTATCTTTTTCTAGTACATCTCAAGTATCTATTTTGAAGTCTTGATCGATTTTGGGGGTTGGGAAGGATCAGGTGATGGTTTTGGGTGTGATTTGATTTTCGTCTAGAACATCAAAAATCCTTCAGGATGCTCCAAAATGACTCATCTATATCTATAATGATAGATCTTGATTAGGAGTATCTTTTTCTAGTACATGTCAAGTATCTATTTTGAAGTCTTGATCGATTTTGGGGGTTGGGAAGGATCAGGTGATGGTTTTGGGTGTGATTTGATTTTCGTCTAGAACATCAAAAATCCTTCAGGATGCTCCAAAATGACTCATCTATATCTATAATGATAGATCTTGATTAGGAGTATCTTTTTCTAGTACATGTCAAGTATTTATTTTGAAGTCTTGATCGATTTTGGGGGTTGGGAAATATCAGGTGATGGTTTTGGGTGTGATTTGATTTTCGTCTAGAACATCAAAAATCCTTCAGGATGCTCCAAAATGACTCATCTATATCTATAATGATAGATCTTGATTAGGAGTATCTTTTTCTAGTACATGTCAAGTATCTATTTTGAAGTCTTGATCGATTTTGGGGGTTGGGAAGGATCAGGTGATGGTTTTGGGTGTGATTTGATTTTCGTCTAGAACATCAAAAATCCTTCAGGATGCTCCAAAATGACTCATCTATATCTATAATGATAGATCTTGATTAGGAGTATCTTTTTCTAGTACATGTCAAGTATCTATTTTGAAGTCTTGATCGATTTTGGGGGTTGGGAAGGGTCAGGTGATGGTTTTGGGTGTGATTTGATTTTCGTCTAGAACATCAAAAATCCTTCAGGATGCTCAAAAATGACTCATCTATATCTAAATTGATAGATCTTGATTAGGAGTATCTTTTTCTAGTACATGTCAAGTATCTATTTTGAAGTTTTGATCGATTTTGGGGGTTGGGAAGGATCAGGTGATGGTTTTGGGTGTGATTTGATTTTCGTCTAGAACATCAAAAATCCTTCAGGATGCTCCAAAATGACTCATCTATATCTATAATGATAGATCTTGATTAGGAGTATCTTTTTCTAGTACATGTCAAGTATCTATTTTGAAGTCTTGATCGATTTTGGGGGTTGGGAAGGATCAGGTGATGGTTTTGGGTGTGATTTGATTTTCGTCTAGAACATCAAAAATCCTTCAGGATGCTCCAAAATGACTCATCTATATCTATAATGATAGATCTTGATTAGGAGTATCTTTTTCTAGTACATGTCAAGTATCTATTTTGAAGTCTTGATCGATTTTGGGGGTTGGGAAGGATCAGGTGATGGTTTTGGGTGTGATTTGATTTTCGTCTAGAACATCAAAAATCCTTCAGGATGCTCCAAAATGACTCATCTATATCTATAATGATAGATCTTGATTAGGAGTATCTTTTTCTAGTACATGTCAAGTATCTATTTTGAAGTCTTGATCGATTTTGGGGGTTGGGAAGGATCAGGTGATGGTTTTGGGTGTGATTTGATTTTCGTCTAGAATATCAAAAATCCTTCAGGATGCTCCAAAATGACTCATCTATATCTATAATGATAGATCTTGATTAGGAGTATCTTTTTCTAGTACATGTCAAGTATCTATTTTGAAGTCTTGATCGATTTTGGGGGTTGGGAAGGATCAGGTGATGGTTTTGGGTGTGATTTGATTTTCGTCTAGAACATCAAAAATCCTTCAGGATGCTCCAAAATGACTCATCTATATCTATAATGATAGATCTTGATTAGGAGTATCTTTTTATAGTACATGTCAAGTATCTATTTTGAAGTCTTGATCGATTTTGGGGGTTGGGAAGGATCAGGTGATGGTTTTGGGTGTGATTTGATTTTCGTCTAGAACATCAAAAATCCTTCAGGATGCTCCAAAATGACTCATCTATATCTATAATGATAGATCTTGATTAGGAGTATCTTTTTCTAGTACATGTCAAGTATCTATTTTGAAGTCTTGATCGATTTTGGGGGTTGGGAAGGATCAGGTGATGGTTTTGGGTGTGATTTGATTTTCGTCTAGAACATCAAAAATCCTTCAGGATGCTCCAAAATGACTCATCTATATCTATAATGATAGATCTTGATTAGGAGTATCTTTTTCTAGTACATGTCAAGTATCTTTTTTGAAGTCTTGATCGATTTTGGGGGTTGGGAAGGATCAGGTGATGGTTTTGGGTGTGATTTGATTTTCGTCTAGAATATCAAAAATCCTTCAGGATGCTCCAAAATGACTCATCTATATCTATAATGATAGATCTTGATTAGGAGTATCTTTTTCTAGTACATGTCAAGTATCTATTTTGAAGTCTTGATCGATTTTGGGGGTTGGGAAGGATCAGGTGATGGTTTTGGGTGTGATTTGATTTTCGTCTAGAACATCAAAAATCCTTCAGGATGCTCCAAAATGACTCATCTATATCTATAATGATAGATCTTGATTAGGAGTATCTTTTTCTAGTACATGTCAAGTATCTATTTTGAAGTCCTGATCGATTTTGGGGGTTGGGAAGGATCAGGTGATAATTTTGGGTGTGATTTGATTTTCGTCTAGAACATCAAAAATCCTTCAGGATGCTCCAAAATGACTCACCTATATCTATAATGATAGATCTTGATTAGGAGTATCTTTTTCTAGTACATGTCAAGTATCTATTTTGAAGTCTTGATCGATTTTGGGGGTTGGGAAGGATCAGGTGATGGTTTTGGGTGTGATTTGATTTTCGTCTAGAACATCAAAAATCCTTCAGGATGCTCCAAAATGACTCATCTATATCTATAATGATAGATCTTGATTAGGAGTATCTTTTTCTAGTACATGTCAAGTATCTTTTTTGAAGTCTTGATCGATTTTGGGGGTTGGGAAGGATCAGGTGATGGTTTTGGGTGTGATTTGATTTTCGTCTAGAACATCAAAAATCCTTCAGGATGCTCCAAAATGACTCATCTATATCTATAATGATAGATCTTGATTAGGAGTATCTTTTTCTAGTACATGTCAAGTATCTATTTTGAAGTCTTGATCGATTTTGGGGGTTGGGAAGGATCAGGTGATGGTTTTGGGTGTGATTTGATTTTCGTCTAGAACATCAAAAATCCTTCAGGATGCTCCAAAATGACTCATCTATATCTATAATGATAGATCTTGATTAGGAGTATCTTTTTCTAGTACATGTCAAGTATCTATTTTGAAGTCTTGATCGATTTTGGGGGTTGGGAAGGATCAGGTGATGGTTTTGGGTGTGATTTGATTTTCGTCTAGAACATCAAAAATCCTTCAGGATGCTCCAAAATGACTCATCTATATCTATAATGATAGATCTTGATTAGGAGTATCTTTTTCTAGTACATGTCAAGTATCTATTTTGAAGTCTTGATCGATTTTGGGGGTTGGGAAGGATCAGGTGATGGTTTTGGGTGTGATTTGATTTTCGTCTAGAACATCAAAAATCCTTCAGGATGCTCCAAAATGACTCATCTATATCTATAATGATAGATCTTGATTAGGAGTATCTTTTTCTAGTACATGTCAAGTATCTATTTTGAAGTCTTGATCGATTTTGGGGGTTGGGAAGGATCAGGTGATGGTTTTGGGTGTGATTTGATTTTCGTCTAGAACATCAAAAATCCTTCAGGATGCTCCAAAATGACTCATCTATATCTATAATGATAGATCTTGATTAGGAGTATCTTTTTCTAGTACATGTCAAGTATCTATTTTGAAGTCTTGATCGATTTTGGGGGTTGGGAAGGATCAGGTGATGGTTTTGGGTGTGATTTGATTTTCGTCTAGAACATCAAAAATCCTTCAGGATGCTCCAAAATGACTCATCTATATCTATAATGATAGATCTTGATTAGGAGTATCTTTTTCTAGTACATGTCAAGTATCTATTTTGAAGTCTTGATCGATTTTGGGGGTTGGGAAGGATCAGGTGATGGTTTTGGGTGTGATTTGATTTTAGTCTAGAACATCAAAAACCCTTCAGGATGCTCCAAAATGACTCATCTATATCTATAATGATAGATCTTGATTAGGAGTATCTTTTTCTAGTACATGTCAAGTATCTATTTTGAAGTCTTGATCGATTTTGGGGGTTGGGAAGGATCAGGTGATGGTTTTGGGTGTGATTTGATTTTCGTCTAGAACATCAAAAATCCTTCAGGATGCTCCAAAATGACTCATCTATATCTATAATGATAGATCTTGATTAGGAGTATCTTTTTCTAGTACATGTCAAGTATCTATTTTGAAGTCTTGATCGATTTTGGGGGTTGGGAAGGATCAGGTGATGGTTTTGGGTGTGATTTGATTTTCGTCTAGAACATCAAAAATCCTTCAGGATGCTCCAAAATGACTCATCTATATCTATAATGATAGATATTGATTAGGAGTATCTTTTTCTAGTACATGTCAAGTATCTTTTTTGAAGTCTTGATCGATTTTGGGGGTTGGGAAGGATCAGGTGATGGTTTTGGGTGTGATTTGATTTTCGTCTAGAACATCAAAAATCCTTCAGGATGCTCCAAAATGACTCATCTATATCTATAATGATAGATCTTGATTAGGAGTATCTTTTTCTAGTACATGTCAAGTATCTATTTTGAAGTCTTGATCGATTTTGGGGGTTGGGAAGGATCAGGTGATGGTTTTGGGTGTGATTTGATTTTCGTCTAGAACATCAAAAATCCTTCAGGATGCTCCAAAATGACTCATCTATATCTATAATGATAGATCTTGATTAGGAGTATCTTTTTCTAGTACATGTCAAGTATCTATTTTGAAGTCTTGATCGATTTTGGGGGTTCGGAAGGATCAGGTGATGGTTTTGGGTGTGATTTGATTTTCGTCTAGAACATCAAAAATCCTTCAGGATGCTCCAAAATGACTCATCTATATCTATAATGATAGATCTTGATTAGGAGTATCTTTTTCTAGTACATGTCAAGTATCTATTTTGAAGTCTTGATCGATTTTGGGGGTTGGGAAGGATCAGGTGATGGTTTTGGGTGTGATTTGATTTTCGTCTAGAACATCAAAAATCCTTCAGGATGCTCCAAAATGACTCATCTATATCTATAATGATAGATCTTGATTAGGAGTATCTTTTTCTAGTACATGTCAAGTATCTATTTTGAAGTCTTGATCGATTTTGGGGGTTGGGAAGGATCAGGTGATGGTTTTGGGTGTGATTTGATTTTCGTCTAGAACATCAAAAATCCTTCAGGATGCTCCAAAATGACTCATCTATATCTATAATGATAGATCTTGATTAGGAGTATCTTTTTCTAGTACATGTCAAGTATCTATTTTGAAGTCTTGATCGATTTTGGGGGTTGGGAAGGATCAGGTGATGGTTTTGGGTGTGATTTGATTTTCGTCTAGAACATCAAAAATCCTTCAGGATGCTCCAAAATGACTCATCTATATCTATAATGATAGATCTTGATTAGGAGTATCTTTTTCTAGTACATGTCAAGTATCTATTTTGAAGTCTTGATCGATTTTGGGGGTTGGGAAGGATCAGGTGATGGTTTTGGGTGTGATTTGATTTTCGTCTAGAACATCAAAAATCATTCAGGATGCTCCAAAATGACTCATCTATATCTATAATGATAGATCTTGATTAGGAGTATCTTTTTCTAGAACATGTCAAGTATCTATTTTGAAGTCTTGATCGATTTTGGGGGTTGGGAAGGATCAGGTGATGGTTTTGGGTGTGATTTGATTTTCGTCTAGAACATCAAAAATCCTTCAGGATGCTCCAAAATGACTCATCTATATCTATAATAATAGATCTTGATTAGGAGTATCTTTTTCTAGTACATGTCAAGTATCTATTTTGAAGTCTTGATCGATTTTGGGGGTTGGGAAGGATCAGGTGATGGTTTTGGGTGTGATTTGATTTTCGTCTAGAACATCAAAAATCCTTCAGGATGCTCCAAAATGACTCATCTATATCTATAATGATAGATCTTGATTAGGAGTATCTTTTTCTAGTACATGTCAAGTATCTATTTTGAAGTCTTGATCGATTTTGGGGGTTGGGAAGGATCAGGTGATGGTTTTGGGTGTGATTTGATTTTCGTCTAGAACATCAAAAATCCTTCAGGATGCTCCAAAATGACTCATCTATATCTATAATGATAGATCTTGATTAGGAGTATCTTTTTCTAGTACATGTCAAGTATCTATTTTGAAGTCTTGATCGATTTTGGGGGTTGGGAAGGATCAGGTGATGGTTTTGGGTGTGATTTGATTTTCGTCTAGAACATCAAAAATCCTTCAGGATGCTCCAAAATGACTCATCTATATCTATAATAGTCCAGTCATTTGGTAAAAAAAAAGAGGGTTACCTGGAAAGTTTTCCGGGAGTTTTGAAAATTGGTTAATTTGTAGATTTGGGTATGCTCTTTTCGAATTTCAACTTTGCCACCTCGCACCCCCGCCGCTCGCGCCGCCATCTTGAAAAAATGGCGCCTAAAAACGGTTTTTTGTGAATATCTCTTTTTCGACGCATTTTACGAAAAAAATACTCGTGTACAAAATTAAACTAGACAAAATTTCCTACAATTTATGTATCAATAATTTGTTTCATAAAATCAATAGTTTTTGGCGTACGAGCGCCACAACATCCATTTCAATAGACGTTTTTTAAAAAAAACTCATTTCCACACCACCTAGAGGTAGAGTAAGCGGTGCGTTTTTTTTATTGTGGCTCTATGGAAAATGGGCCGACCTGCCTAACATACCTGGATGGAGCGGATTCATGGAACAAGTGACTGCGGAACTCCATTTTTTTTTACAAATAAATTATATTTTACAATTAGACGTTCTGACAAATTTTGGTGTGGCACATGGTCTGATATGACAATTGAGCAATCGCTCATGAGAACGATGAAATGCCTAGGTGGTCTTACTCATGGACGAGGAGTAAACGAAAGCGTGCTTTCCAAGTGGACTTTAGGAATTGTATTCTTGCACAATATTTGCGACGAAGTAGAAAACTTTTGCAATGTTACTTTTTCTGCTTCCGAGCAGCACGTCGAAATGAGAAGTTCACGAGTAAGCCGCGATGATGACGATGTAAAAAAAGCTTATGAATTGGTTTTCCAACCATTCACCTTTTCCACAAATAAAGGAGTTGTTGGAGATGACAACATTAATTGTTACATGGCTCGAGAAATTGGTTGCACTGGCATTTCTAAAATCATTGGCAGCGATTTTTATACGGTGAAATTCAAGCGGTATGACAGGATAAAATCACTTGGTGTTATGAATCCATTACTAATTTTCCAACTATTGTGTATTGCAAAAGAATCTGAAGAGGAACTTAAAAACTTTCTTGCGTACGAACTTGCTCCATTTCCATTATCTCTTTTCAATGGCGAAGGCATGCGTAAATGCATTAAATCTTCGATGAATAATGCGTTTAAGCAACATTCTAGAGACACACATTTTGGTGATATAATGTATGTCATCGGCGGAGGGCACTTATTACACCGAGTCATTTGGCATCGCGGTGAACCATTTGCATCTATTTGCAATAATTACATCACGTACGTTCGATCCAAATATAAATCCAATGCCATAATCGTAATCGACGGATATCCTGAAGATGAAGCAACCCGTAGTACGAAATACGCAGAACGATCCCGACGATCAAGAATAGCTGCTTCAGTAGACATACTTTTTGACGAGACAATGATTCCAACTGTGTCACAAAATAAATTCCTGGGGAATGATGCGAACAAGAACCGCCTCATAAGAGTGTTGAAAACAAAATTTTAAGCGGAAAATTTCATGGTATCACAAGCCACGGAAGATGCGGATACGTTAATCATAAATACCGCAATAAATGTTTCACCAGCATTCGATACCGTAAAAGTGGTCGGCGAAGATATAGATCTTCTGATTCTTTTCACAGCTCTATGTACGAGATCGAACGTGTACTTTCTCAAACCAGGAAAAGGAAAAGTTCCCCAATAAATCTATTCCACTGAAAGTATCATAGATAAAAGAGCTGCAGATCATATTTTATTTTTGCATGCCTTGAGTGGCTGTGATACCACATGTGCACACTTTAATCAAGAAAAAATGAAATTCTTTAATGTACCTACTCCGAAAAAATCCTGATTTGAACGAAGTCATTGAGGTATTTAAAAATCCGAACGCTGATCCAGAGATCATTGCTAAAGCAGAAGAACGTTTCCTCCTTCAATTATACGGTGATATGATACATATGCTTCACAAAATCAGCATATAAAAGTAAATTTAATATTGCATCACTACCACCAACAGAAGCAGCAGCACGACAACATTCATTAGGAGCCTATCATCAGGTTCAGCAATGGTACGGAAATGAAAAAAATGCAGAAGAATGGGGATGGAATAGAAACAAAAATGGACTAATACCTGTTACGGTGCCCCCCCGCTCCAGAATCGTTATTGAAACTTATTTCTTGCAAGTGTAAAAAAGGATGTCAAAAAGCCTGTGAATGCAGAAAAGCTGGATTAAAATGCTCCGTTATATGCGCAAATTGTAGTGGTAGTTGTAATAATTCGCCAATTCCATTATATAATTATGATGAAGAAGAAGAAACGGCGACTATTTTTGAAAAAGCTTTCGATGAAATCGTAAATGAAGAGACGTGTGATGACTCTGATAGTCACATCGAAGATGATGAGGACGAAATTTCAGTCCTAGATGTTTCGATCGATGCTCAGGACGAAAAAGATTGCGCTAAATTTCAAAATAAAATTTATCACAAGTGGATTAGGCCTATAGGGGAAACCACAATAAAAAAACGTACGCCAAAAACTATTGATATTATGAAAAAAATTATTGATAAATAAATTGTAGGCTATTTTTTCTAGTTTAATTTTGTACATAAGTATTTTTTTCGTAAAATGCGTCGAAAAGGAGATATTCCCAAAAAACCGTTTTGAGGCGCCA
>NW_026605443.1:0-11457 GCF_945859685.1 Eupeodes corollae
GTTTGTGTTTGTGTACCCAAACATTACGATAAATTGATTCCAATACTACTACTTATCCATTAAATATGGCAAAAGTATACATGACTATAGGATCCTAGAAGAGTACAGAGCTGAGCAGAGGAGGGTATCTCAACATATACATATTTTCAAAAGAAGTGAGTTTACTAGAATTGGGGTGGTGGGGGTGTTTTTGGATAAGGTTGGTTGAATATCTATTTCTCGAATGAATGCGTGGTAAATATACCATATACACACATAAATACATATACAATACATATTATATTAAGAACATACGAAAATTTGTGTTTGTGTCTACGAGGATATGGGTTTTGTTCAATTTAATCCATTAAAAGGAATTGGAATTATTTTTAGAAATGCAAACATATCATCCATCATATGTCACCTTTAGGTGAGCGACATAGTATTTATTGAAAAGGACGAATTTTTTGTTTTTGCTTTCTTTTTATATGCTCATATGGTTGGTTGCCTTGAGACAACATACAACAAGAACGAAAAATAAAAAGGGAATCTTAAAAGGTTTTCTAATGTCTTTTTATCTAACGGAAAGAAAATGTATGTAAATAAATAAACATACATATATAATTATTTAAAATGTTGACAAAACATTTCAAAGGAAATGGGAAAATTAGAAGGACGAAAATGGAATTTGTATTTACTTATCATTTATTTTTTGTATGTTTTTTTTGTTTTTAAAAGAATGATGCTTAAATTAGGGAAACATTGGAAAGCATCTAAATTAAGAACATCATTAATGTATTTTTAATAAAGTGAAACCCTAGTCTGTGTCTTAGGTTTGTTTGGGATAACCTAGATATACTAAAACTGTGGGATTACTTCAACTTTATTTGACTTTTTATAGGTTAAGATGGGGTAAAAACTGAGACTTGAGAAAAACATGTTATTTGGCAATGAGAATTGATGGCGATACTTGAGATCATGTTGTAAGTTTTTCTTATAGAGCGACTAGTTACTTTAGGGATATAAGGTACAGTCTGCAATGAACATTAGGTTTAAAATATCACCAAACAACAAATAATCAAGTTGTGTTTGAAAGAGTTTTTAATTAAAGAATGGATTAAAAACAAAGTATTTAAAATTGTTTCTTTTGTTGCTAGGGTCCAATGGGGTAAAAGAGAATAAATGACTGCTTTTAGCTATCATCTTTGTTAAAGATCAATATTTTTTTTTTCAAAATTAAGCTATTGAAATGGTGAAATAAAGTACGAATAAATAGAGATTTCCAAAAGGAGGTTTCATTTTGAATGTCCCTTCTTTTAGCAGCTGTCATACATTTGACAATTTAAAAGCAAGTCATTGCTAAGAATGTAATTATGGTCATTACAACAGTGCATTGAACTCAGTAAAAATCTCTAGAAAAAAAGTACTTCAAAAGATTTATATTAAAAACCTCTAACGTGTTTTTTTCTCAAAGAAATGATAACAGTTGGATATTAAGATTTTATGATCTAATACCTGTAAACCTTTTCCTTTATTGCCATGTGAAAAATAAGTACTATGGCAATTGTTTCAATCCTTTAAAAATGGAAATCGCAAAGTTTTCGATGATGAATTTATAAGGACAAACATTTATGAAAAGGATATTTCAAAGTAAGGCTGCTATTTTTCTTAAAAATGAAATTAACATTCATAAATATTTATTGAAAAATACTCTTTTGTTTATCAAATCAAAATGAAATCTCTTATTGGAAATTTGTAAAATTTATTCTAGTCATTCAAAAATTAATTGCTTTAAATTCAATAATAATCGTGACTTCGGCTAAGAAGTTCAGAGCATCATTCGATGCTGAGGTTTCGAGAAAATAAATAATATCTTGTGGACAATATTTTGCAATCTGGGCATATATTTGGAAAATACGTACTTATTTACTAAAGTTCAAAAGATGGACAGTATATTTAAAAAATTGAGCATTGGTGTCCTGGTTTCGATTTCGTATTTAAGTCAATCAATTTTTTTTTCAAGCTTTGAATTATTTTAACAATTTATTCTTTAATTTTTGTCCTGAAAACCAAATGTAATGAATTACTTATGATATTTCTGAGGAAAAGAATTCAATTACAGAAAAATAAATATCAGAACGAAATTTAAATTTCCTAAAATCTTTGATGCCTTAAATTCGTATGAGTTCCTTAGAAATGTCACCTCATGTAAGGTCTGCTGAGATATCTTACATTCCCATATGAACGGAATTTAATGACAGTATACTTTTGAGAACATCTCTTACAAAATCTTCATACCCGTAACATGTAAACGTATAAAAACCCATCGTTAACAACTTGATAGGTCTTTATCAGTGTCGGTTTAGATCAGGAAAGTCGATCAAATATTCACATTATTGCAGATCCTGGAATAAACCCAAGAACAACTTTTTAGCAACACAGGTTTAAACAGCTGACGCACTTTTCGTGCTACGTTTCACTATCGAGCATCTTCAGTTTGGTCTTAAATTTAACCATAAATCGTCGTACAATCGAAATTATTGCAAATTATTGAATTTTATTATCAAAATGCGTGCTCTGTTAAGAAAGTTCATCGCGCCCTTCTTCCATTTTATGGTCAGTTTAATCGACCAACTTAAGCGGCTATTCGGGCTATTGCGACTAAATTTCGCACCAAATTTATATTTTTGGACATTAACCCACCAACACGCTTACGTAGAGTGTGAATTGAAGAAAAAATCGCGGCTGTATCGGCCAGTGTTGATTCAGAGCAATTGGGCCTCTGTCACTCAGCAACGTGGAAAATTTTGCTGAAGGATTTAGGTGTGATACCTTTCAAAATACAGCTAATACAAGAATTTACCGATTAATTGTGTACAGCGATGAAGCTCATTTTTGTCTCAATGGGTACGTAAATAAGCAGAATTGTCGATTTTGGAGTGAATACCAGCCAGAAGTATTGCAAGAGCTACCAATTCATCCAGAAAAAGTCACAGTTTGGTGCGATTTATGAACTGGTGGCATCATTCGACCGTACTTCTTCAAAAATGATGCGAATCGTAACGTAACTGTGAATGGTAAGCGGTACCGTGAGATGATATTCAACTTTTTTTTTGTCCAAAATACAAGAGCTTGACATGCATGGCATGTGGTTTCAAGATACGACACAGCACACGCGCGATAATTAACTTATTGAGAGCCGAGTTCGGTGAACATATTATTTCACCATCGGGACCTTTCAATTAGACGCCTAGATCGTGTGATTTAAAGCCTTTAGACTATTTTTTGTGGGGCTATGTTAAAGCTCACGTCTAAACAGACAAGCTCACTTTAATTGACGAATTGAAAGACAAAATTGAAGCATTTATTCGTGAGATACCGGCCGAAATGTTGGAAAGAGTATGCCAAAATTGGAGTAAGCGGATGGACCATTTAAGGCGCAGTTATGGTCAACAATTGTGTATAATTATCTTCAAACATTAAATTATATAGACCGTACTATCGATTGAAATAAAGATTTAATATTTTTTTCTGAATTGTATTTGTTTTTTTTTTGAAAAACTTTGTGCAATATGACTAAAGGTTAAAAAATCTCAACCATTCCTGTGTGCGAGTAATTGCAGGGATGGAGGGGTACCTACAGTTTATATGCCGAACTCCAACGTCTAATTTGAGAAAGCACTTTTCATGACAAGAATTACTCTTGGAGAATTTATCAATTCCTCGGAAGAGGCAGTACCCGTGAGGGACTAAAGGTTAGAAACATCTCAAAAGACCATTTCTATGTCAAAAAAGGTTTTAGACAAGGTGAGCTATCATGTGAGTCCCTTAACATAGTTTTAGAAATAATAGTACAGAGCACCGACGTAAACACTAGAATCACTACCTTTCAAAAAGTCTATTCAATTACTAGCATATACTGATGACATTGACATAATCGGAAGAACTCAGCGTGATGTCAATGGGGCTTTTGTGAGTATTGAGACAGAGACTGCAAAAATGGGTTTAACATTTATTGAAGGCAAAAGAAAGTACAAGCTGTAATCAAGAAAGGACTTAAAACACCAACATCTTGGTCAAAACGTTGCCATCGAAAGACTTGACTTTGATGTAGTTAAGGACTGTGTCTACCTAGACTTCGCTATGTACACAGAAAACAACACCAGAGCTGAGATCAAACGAAGAATTACTCCAGCTAAGTGCTGTTTGTTTGGGCAATGGAAAGGAATTGATTAGCAAAGCCCTTTCTCGAGCGACCAGTAAGTGTTCCTTTATAAGACCCTCATCATCCCCGTTTGGCAATACGGTGCAGAACAACGGCCCTTTGATAAAAGCAGATGAAAGCAGCTTGGATCGGTTCGAGAGAAAAGTTCGTGCGCGATCTACTGTCACGTATGCATAGAAGGTGAATGAAGGAGATGATGGAACGACCAGCTGTAGGGGCTGTGAAGCTTAGCCAGTAGGATAATAATCCAACAACTGAGATAGCTTGGTCACGTAGAGCCCAAAAAGTCTTCGAATCTACACCCACAGGACAGAACAGTAGAGGAGACCGCGGATCAGGTGGCGCTCACGAATGGAATGGCACTTTACTTAGCCTGCCGTGAGCAACTGGTGACATCCAGAGACCCTAGTTTACACAGGACTGTCGAGCCACCTTAAGTAAGTAAGTATAATTTTGAGAAAATAATAAGCCTTTATCAAAAATATCGTGATTACATAAAAAAAAAAAAAACAAATTTTGATATTTTCAAAAATTTCCATAACTTGATGTATTAATTGAATTTTTTTAAATACTGAAGATAGGTAATATTACAGCTGCTTCTATTTGCTGCTTGTATCACTTTATTTTGAAAAATAACAATACTTACAAATTGTTTTTAAATTTTGTCATAAATATTCTGATTAAATTCATAAAATTAATATTTATTTAGAAGAAAAAACATTTAAAAAACACAAAAACACCAAAAAAGTCCAATGCTGTCTTTAATAAAAAATCATTAAAAAACATATTTCACATTTAAACACTTAATATTTGAATTTGTGTAATAAAAACAAAAATTATAAAACCATCACAACATTTATCACATCTAACATTCCAATTTGAAAAATTAAAAAGAAAATATATCTTTTGTACAAAAATTTAATATCTCTTAAGAAAAATTTTAATGTAATAATTTTCCAAAAAATAAAACAGAAAAAAAAAACAAACATTCCACCCAAAAGTAAAAATTAGTTATTTTTTTAAACTCCATTAAAAGAAACACAAATTTGAAAATGACATTTTTCACAACAAGAAGACACTGATGGAGTTTTGAACCACACTACATCACAGTTCAATTCCAGGGATGTGATATATCCTTTTTTTCTAAAATTTTTTTCAATAAAAATGTTATAATAATTTTGATATAATGTTTCCAATTGAATTTGAAGATATCACATGAAAACCCTGGATTTTTATTTTTTGAAACTTTTATTGAAACAACCATACAAAAAAAATTCCACAAAACATTTTCAACTACAATGTTTTTTGATTTTTGTTTAATTTTAAATTCTTACTTAGAAACTTTTGATACTGCGCTCCTTGTGTTATTTTTCAGAGATTTTGATTTTGGGATCTTAATGGTTTTTGATAAAATTTGTGATTTTTGAAGGTAAAACGTAAACGTAGAAGAAGAAAAAATGTCTAAGGATATTTTAATGATGTGTTTCTCCCTGTATTTTAAATATGTACATACATATATTTAAAAATGAATCCGATTTGTTGATTTTTTAAATTATTTTCAAGTTAATTTCCCTCAGGCAGTGTTGCCATTGTATTTGTGTATCTTTGTATTTGTTCTTTTTTAAATTGGTTGTGTAATTGGTCGAAGTGGGTTTGATCTTAAAACCAGCCCATATACACGCTGTTGAGGAACTTTTTCTATTTTTAAAATTGATTTTTGTATAAAATTAATATTTTAATTTTGATATTTTTCTATCTCCAATTGAGTTTATGTATCTACATTATATGCATATGTGTGTATATATACTTTTATTTTTTCTACATAAATAGTTTATAATTTAATTTTTCTAGCAGTTTGTATTTTTATTTATTTATAATTAAAATTTAGCTCATCTTACGTCAGGCACAAACTGGATACAGAACTTAGCATCAAAGAAACAAAAATTAATTACAAATAGCTTTGTGTCCTTTTGCTAATAAGTGTGCATTTTTGTGGGTTGTTCTTTTTGTTGGTATAGGTATATAAATCTATTTAAGGAGAATTAGTGTTTTTCTTTGCCTTGATCCTTCAAGTGAGTTTGGTGTACGAGTATATCCTTTATGGAATTTGTCTTGCTGTTTCTTCTTTTTGATTTGAGTTTGGTTGTTTGTTGCTTTGAGTCAATCAGATTGATGTAAATCTCCTGGTAGTTAAAACGGTATAATCTCTCCTTTTTTCTTCTAATGAATCCTTGAATCCTTCTTAATTGCTCCTTGTAGATTTTGTTGTTGCAGATGTATTTGAAGTTGTTGTTGGTATTTTGAAATAAAAACCCAAAACGAATTATTCTTGGTTTATTTTTTTTTCGGTTACAGTTTACAGAGTTTGTTGAACTTTTTGGCTTTGTTTTTGTTTATGAATTTAATATTGTTTATATTTTGTTAGTTATTTAGTAAGTTTTTTGGTTTGTATTTTTCTAAACGCTGGATACTATGGTACTCTATCGATTTTTTGATGGACGTTTGACTTTGAATTTTTAGCTTTATTTTTAGTAATTTCTTTGGTTTGCTTGTTAAATATACATAAAACCGTTATATGTATATATTTGAGTGTTTTTTTGTTTGTTTAATTATTTATATATATATATTAATTTTTCTTTATAATTGATGGTAAATACTTTTGTTCCATTCCATTCACTCAGATCTCCATGGAAGTCTCGAGATGGCGATACTTCATCATCAACGACCTCATGGTTAATTGAATTTCTGTAATGGATTGTTATTTTTTATTTATATAAAAAAGGATTTATTTATTGTTATATTTAAATAATGTAGTAGGTATATTATTTTGTTTTTATTTGTAAAAAAAATTTATATAAAAACAACAAAAATTGTTTTAAAAAAAGACATTTATATAAAGAACTATGCGTTTTAATTATTATCAATATTTTTTTTGTTGTAAATTTCCACAAAATATTGAATAATATTATATAAATATTAAATAACAATAATAACAATCCGAACAAATAAAATTCGAAATATATATTTAGTTTATGTTTTCTTGTTTTTTGTATAGAATTCTAAATATTAGAATAATATACAATTTTTGGAATTTTTATTTTATCACTTTGCCAATTTTTAAATCCAGTTTTTTTATTTGTCAACGCCAATTTTTTTTTAATTTTTGGTTAAATTTTGTTTAAATTTTTGAATTTAAATAAATATATATTTTGGTTTTTGAAAAAAAATGTTACTTTTTACACAAACAACATCGACAACAGCACCATAGTAAACAACATCAAATTTTTGAATTTTTAATTTTTGTATTTTATGTGTCAATTGCACTTTGTTGAAAAAACGTTTGAATTGAATGTCAATGGGTTTGGGTCTTTTTGATTTTGATTCGAATGAAGATTATTTTGGGTATTTTGAAATGGGGTTACTAAGTTATACACATTTGTTATTTTGAGTATTCTAAAAAATATGATTATATTATATAAATAGCATTTACTTAATTAAGAATTTAGCAGAATGTTTACATATAATTTTTGAAGAAGGAATATTTGTTTATTCTAGCTAAAGGAGATGACCAAAATTTACTAACCAAACACCGTCGTCAAAATTTCGGTTTATCAAGGATATTTTGAATTAGAAATCTAGGATCTTAAATTTCTAAAATACTTCTTAAAAATGTATATGAAACAGTTATTTTAAAAATCATAAGAAAAAATCATAATCATAATATCTACTTCAACTATTAAAAATGATAACAAAACAAGTTTCCAAATAAATAGTCTGACAACATAAAATTTTATTCATTTTAAGAAATTCGAAAAACGTTTTATTTGTGAAAAATGATTGACCCAAAATTTCAGGAACAAAATTTTATAAAAATCTGAGAAGTTCTCCAGAATTTTGTGTCTTAATTTTACTTAAAAAAAAGACAATATTCACATTACGGCAGATGCTGGAAAAAAACCAAAGAACACCAAATCGACACCCACCATCTTTTAATCGATTTCAAGGCCGTATATGACATCATCTACAGGGACGAGCTCTATGGAGCTATGTCTAGTTTTGGCATCCCTGCCAAACTCGTCCGTTTGTGCAGGATGACCATGGAGAATTCACGCTGCTCCATACAGTTTGGAAACAACTTAACAGAACCTTTCGATGTCGAAAAAAGTTTTAGACAAGGTGATGCGCTGTCATGTGGTTTTTTAACATTATGCTTGAAAGAATAATGCAGAGCTCACACGTCAACACTAGAGGCACTATTTTTCAAAAGTGCATAACCGGAAGAACTCAGCGTGATGTCAATGGGGCTCTTGGAAGTATTGAGGCAGAGGATGCAAAAATGAGTTTGACTGTTAATGAAGGCAACACAAACTACATGCTGTCAAGAAAGGGCCTACAACACCGACGTCTTGGTTAAAACGTCAACATCGACAGACGTAACTTTGAGGTAGTAAAAGACTTCGTCTACCTAGGCCCCGCTGTGAACGTAGAAAAAAACACCAGCGCTGAATCAAACGAAGAATAATCGCTGTTTCTTTGGACTAAGAAAGCAATTGAGTGGTAAAGTACTCTCTCGAGGGACCAAAGTGTTGCTATATAAGACCCTTATCATCCCCGTCCTGCTTTACGGTGCAAAAGCATGAACTATGACGATGACAGCACCTTGGGTCGTTTCGAGAAAAAAGTTCTTCGTGTGATCTACGGTCCCGTATGCATCGAAGGAGAGTGTAGTAGAAGATGGAACGAGGAGCTGTACGGGTTGTTCAGCGAGGTAGACTTAGCCAGAAGGGTAAAAGTCCAACGACTAAGATGGCTGGGTGACGTAGAAAGCGTGGAAACCAATGGTCTGGCCCGGAAAGTCTTCGAATCCATACCCTCAGGACAGCGCAGTAGAGGAAGACGGTGGTTCAGTTGGTGCGAAACTGGAGACATCTAGCTAGGCACCGAGCTAGGTGGATAAGTTTGTTGTGTTAGGCCCTAGTTCACACAGGACTGTAGCGCCACCTTAATTAAGTAATAAATACTAGTTTTGAAAAAACTAATTGTTGGATTTTTATAGAAAAAAATGAATGAATTTTGAAAACAATATTTCTGTGAAACAAAATAAATTTGAAGAAAATATTTAAAATGTTTGAAAAGATATTTTAGTCGAAAGTAAATTTTTATCAAGTTTTTTTAGAGTTTTATTTTTTGTAAAAAATTTAAGTGACTGTTGAAGACAATATTATTTCTAAGATAAAATTATTTTGGAGCTAATATCTCAAATTTTTGAAAAGATATTTGAGTCGAACATCAATTTATTTTTATTTAAGTTTTAGTTTTGTTTTTTTAGGTTTTATTTTTTTTTGTAAAAAACTGTCAATCCGATTTTTCTCAAAATTGTACTGAATGTTGAAAACAGTATTTATTTGAAGCCAAAATTTTATATATTTTTAAAAGGTATTTAAGTCTCAAATACATTTTCACAAACTTTTAGTTATTTTGTTTGTAGGTTTTTATTTTTTGTAAAAAAATGTCGATTCGATTTTTCTCAAAATTTTACCATTTTATGTTAAAAACGTTTATATTTCTTTGGATTTATTTATTTTGGAGATAATAATTTTTTTTCGTAAAATTATACTTCTTTACAGACATCTCTTTTAAAATTTTCTATTTAGACTCTAGGGACCTTGAAACGTCGAGAAATGTCAACATTTTCAATTCGACAAATCGGCCCGATTATAATAATATTCTACCCTTAGTTTAATAGTTTATTCCTATTCATGTGACACGAAGTGTAAAAGAAAATCGTAAAATCTATTTAAAAAAATTATGTTTTTTTAAAGTTAAATAAAGACTTAAAGAAACATCGAATTACCAAAAAAAAAATCTCAAAAAAATACGATTGTGCTAACTTTAAAAATTCTTTAGAAATTACATATTTTTTGAAATTTATTCCCCCAAAATATCCGGGTACAAAATTTTGTAAGAAGTCCTCCGGAATTTTTTCTTTCAGTTTTTCCCTTGTAAAGAAAAAAAGAATAACTTCGTCCTTAAATCTAGCTTAGATGCCAATGCCTATAGCTTTCAGCACTACGATACAATTTTCGGCCCAATGATATAAATATGACTGTTGTTTCTAATATTGTTGCTAAGCACACAAATATGTGTATATACATCTAAGTTTTTCAAGTAAATTAAAAACCTAATGTCACACACAAAATTTCCAAAAACTTCTGCTTCATTTAAAAGTCTACAAAGTTACAAGATGGAAAAAACAAAAACAACACAAAAATAACAAAACATACTTCAAATAACCAACATAATTGACAAAAAGTTTTTCTTTTTTCTTTTATAAGGTATTCAAGTCATTAGTAGAAGAAGTTCTTTAACCAAAAAAAAAAAAAATCAAAAATAAAGACAAAATTATGTCAATCTTAACCAAAGTCCTATAGAAGAAGTAGAACATCCTTGACTACATAAAGTTTGTCTTTTCTCGTCATCGTCATTTTTGTCGTTACCCATGCAACCACAAAAACAATGTCAACAACCAAGGAAATTATATTTATGTACATAACAAATATAAATAGATATATGTATGTACGATGTAAAGTTGTTGGTACATATATATCTCAAAAAATAACACAAGTATCCCAACACGAGATTCATCTCTTCTTCATTTTATACTTCAAAGGATCCCTGTGTCTAGTTCCCATGGTTTCTAACTAAAATACAAAAATAAAATAAAAATCACAGCATCAGCAACAGAATCTATACCTACGGTAAAAAAACACAAGTCTCACCCAAAACCCTGGAGACTAAACCTGATGAAAAACACAAAAATTGGTTGCTCTCTCGCAAAACGTTTCAATAATTACTTTGGTCCTTATTTTTGTGGAGAAAATTTTACGCATGGCGAAATGTTTTTCTTTTCCTAAACTCACACCACCTAAAACCACCGAACCAACCATCACCCAACTCCATTTCCGCCACCTACGCCATCTTTTTTAGTTCTCAACCAAACCACCTTCTTCCCATCGTCATCCTCAGCACCCACCCATTGGTTTGGTGTGTTTTATTTGACAGACTTAATTTAAATATTATTTTTCAGGATATACATTTATTTTATTTTTACTTTTCTATTTTTCTTGTTTTTCTTTTTTTTTATTTTGTTGTTTTCTTTGGTCCTTTTTAGCATGTCTAATGAGTTTCTTTGAAGTTTTAATTTTACTCTGTGTTTTTGTTTGTGGGAGGGGGTACACACACCATCAGGGTGC
>NW_026605444.1:0-23452 GCF_945859685.1 Eupeodes corollae
ATCAATTGAAAGGTGGGTCGATGCTCTGTATTTTAGTGAAAACCGCATCATGTTTGGAGGCTTGGTTGAGGAAATAGAGCAACCGAAAGATAATTTGTGATGAGCTGGGTCGAAATTCTGTAATTTTACTTTTTGACTAATTTTTCGGAAACGAGCGATCGTATAACATTTTGGTTTGCAGTTGTGGGTAGAGCATTTAAATACCTTTCTTTTGTTGTGCATTTTGATTGGGTGGGAAATAGATTTGAAATTACTACTTTTTTCGGCAAGGGTTAGCCCACGATTTTCTCGAAAAACTGAAAAAGAATCATTTTTGTGATTTATGCATCAATTGAAAGGTGGGTCGATGCTCTGTATTTTAGTGAAAACCGCATCATGTTTGGAGGCTTGGTTGAGGAAATAGAGCAACCGAAAGATAATTTGTGATGAGCTGGGTCGAAATTCAATTGAAAGGTGGGTCGATGCTCTGTATTTTAGTGAAAACCGCATCATGTTTGGAGGCTTGGTTGAGGAAATAGAGCAACCGAAAGATAATTTGTGATGAGCTGGGTCGAAATTCTGTAATTTTACTTTTTGACTAATTTTTCGGAAACGAGCGATCGTATAACATTTTGGTTTGCAGTTGTGGGTAGAGCATTTAAATACCTTTCTTTTGATGTGCATTTTGATTGGGTGGGAAATAGTTTTGAAAATACTACTTTTTTCGGCAAGGGTTAGCCCCCGATTTTTTCGAAAAACTGAAAAAAAATCATTTTTGAGATTTATGCATCAATTGAAAGGTGGGTCGATGCTCTGTATTTTAGTGAAAACCGCATCATGTTTGGAGGCTTGGTTGAGGAAATAGAGCAACCGAAAGATAATTTGTGATGAGCTGGGTCGAAATTCTGTAATTTTACTTTTTGACTAATTTTTCGGAAACGAGCGATCGTATAACATTTTGGTTTGCAGTTGTGGGTAGAGCATTTAAATACCTTTCTTTTGTTGTGCATTTTGATTGGGTGGGAAATAGATTTGAAATTACTACTTTTTTCGGCAAGGGTTAGCCCACGATTTTCTCGAAAAACTGAAAAAGAATCATTTTTGTGATTTATGCATCAATTGAAAGGTGGGTCGATGCTCTGTATTTTAGTGAAAACCGCATCATGTTTGGAGGCTTGGTTGAGGAAATAGAGCAACCGAAAGATAATTTGTGATGAGCTGGGACGAAATTCCGTAATTTTACTTTTTGACTAATTTTTCGGAAACGAGCGATCGTATAACATTTTGGTTTGCAGTTGTGGGTAGAGCATTTAAATACCTTTCTTTTGATGTGCATTTTGATTGGGTGGGAAATAGTTTTGAAAATACTACTTTTTTCGGCAAGGGTTAGCCCACGATTTTCTCGAAAAACTGAAAAAAAATCATTTTTGAGATTTATGCATCAATTGAAAGGTGGGTCGATGCTCTGTATTTTAGTGAAAACCGCATCATGTTTGGAGGCTTGGTTGAGGAAATAGAGCAACCGAAAGATAATTTGTGATGAGCTGGGTCGAAATTCTGTAATTTTACTTTTTGACTAATTTTTCGGAAACGAGTGATCGTGCAGTTGTGGATAGAGCATTTGAATACCTTTCTTTTGATGTGCATTTTGATTGGGTGGGAAATAGTTTTGAAAATACTACTTTTTCGGCAATGGGTTAGCCCACGATTTTCTCGAAAAACTGAAAAAAAATCATTTTTGTGATTTATGCATCAATTGAAAGGTGGGTCGATGCTCTGTATTTTAGTGAAAACCGCATCATGTTTGGAGGCTTGGTTGAGGAAATAGAGCAACCGAAAGATAATTTGTGATGAGCTGGGTCGAAATTCTGTAATTTTACTTTTTGACTAATTTTTCGGAAACGAGCGATCGTATAACATTTTGGTTTGCAGTTGTGGGTAGAGCATTTAAATACCTTTCTTTTGATGTGCATTTTGATTGGGTGGGAAATAGTTTTGAAAATACTACTTTTTTCGGCAAGGGTTAGCCCACGATTTTCTCGAAAAACTGAAAAAAAATCATTTTTGTGATTTATGCATCAATTGAAAGGTGGGTCGATGCTCTGTATTTTAGTGAAAACCGCATCATGTTTGGAGGCTTGGTTGAGGAAATAGAGCAACCGAAAGATAATTTGTGATGAGCTGGGTCGAAATTCTGTAATTTTACTTTTTGACTAATTTTTCGGAAAAGAGAGATCGTATAACATTTTGGTTTGCAGTTGTGGGTAGAGCATTTAAATACCTTTCTTTTGATGTGCATTTTGATTGGGTGGGAAATAGTTTTGAAAATACTACTTTTTTCGGCAAGGGTTAGCCCACGATTTTCTCGAAAAACTGAAAAAAAATCATTTTTGAGATTTATGCATCAATTGAAAGGTGGGTCGATGCTCTGTATTTTAGTGACAACCGCATCATGTTTGGAGGCTTGGTTGAGGAAATAGAGCAACCGAAAGATAATTTGTGATGAGCTGGGTCGAAATTCTGTAATTTTACTTTTTGACTAATTTTTCGGAAAAGAGAGATCGTATTACATTTTGGTTTGCAGTTGTGGGTAGTGCATTTAAATACCTTTCTTTTGATGTGCATTTTGATTGGGTGGGAAATAGTTTTGAAAGTTCTACTTTTTCGGCAATGGGTTAGCCCACGATTTTCTCGAAAAACTGAAAAAAAATCATTTTTGTGATTTATGCATCAATTGAAAGGTGGGTCGATGCTCTGTATTTTAGTGAAAACCGCATCATGTTTGGAGGCTTGGTTGAGGAAATAGAGCAACCGAAAGATAATTTGTGATGAGCTGGGTCGAAATTCTGTAATTTTACTTTTTGACTAATTTTTCGGAAACGAGCGATCGTATAACATTTTGGTTTGCAGTTGTGGCTAGAGCATTTAAATACCTTTCTTTTGATGTGCATTTTGATTGGGTGGGAAATAGTTTTGAAAATACTACTTTTTCGGCCCTTGATTTTCTCGAAAAACTGAAAAAAAATCATTTTTGAGATTTATGCATTAATTGAAAGGTGGGTCGATGCTCTGTATTTTAGTGAAAACCGCATCATGTTTGGAGGATTGGTTGAGGAAATAGAGCAACCGAAAGATAATTTGTGATGAGCTGGGTCGAAATTCTGTAATTTTACTTTTTGACTAATTTTTCGGAAACGAGCGATCGTATAACATTTTGGTTTGCAGTTGTGGTTAGAGCATTTAAATACCTTTCTTTTGATGTGCATTTTGATTGGGTGGGAAATAGATTTGAAAATGCTAATTTTTCGGCAATGGGTTAGCCCACGATTTTCTCGAAAAACTGAAAAAAAATCATTTTTGTGATTTATGCATCAATTGAAAGGTGGGTCGATGCTCTGTATTTTAGTGAAAACCGCATCATGTTTGGAGGCTTGGTTGAGGAAATAGAGCAACCGAAAGATAATTTGTGATGAGCTGGGTCGAAATTCTGTAATTTTACTTTTTGACTAATTTTTCGGAAAAGAGAGATCGTATAACATTTTGGTTTGCAGTTGTTGGTAGAGCATTTAAATACCTTTCTTTTGATGTGCATTTTGATTGGGTGGGAAATAGTTTTGAAAATACTACTTTTTCGGCAATGGGTTAGCCCACGATTTTCTCGAAAAACTGAAAAAAAATCATTTTTGTGATTTATGCATCAATTGAAAGGTGGGTCGATGCTCTGTATTTTAGTGAAAACCGCATCATGTTTGGAGGCTTGGTTGAGGAAATAGAGCAACCGAAAGATAATTTGTGATGAGCTGGGTCGAAATTCTGTAATTTTACTTTTTGACTAATTTTTCGGAAACGAGCGATCGTATAACATTTTGGTTTGCAGTTGTGGGTAGAGCATTTAAATACCTTTCTTTTGATGTGCATTTTGATTGGGTGGGAAATAATTTTGAAAATACTACTTTTTTCGGCAAGGGTTAGCCCACGATTTTCTCGAAAAACTGAAAAAAATCATTTTTGAGATTTATGCATCAATTGAAAGGTGGGTCGATGCTCTGTATTTTAGTGAAAACCGCATCATGTTTGGAGGCTTGGTTGAGGAAATAGAGCAACCGAAAGATAATTTGTGATGAGCTGGGTCGAAATTCTGTAATTTTACTTTTTGACTAATTTGTCGGAAACGAGCGATCGTATAACATTTTGGTTTGCAGTTGTGGGTAGAGCATTTAAATACCTTTCTTTTGATGTGCATTTTGATTGGGTGGGAAATAGTTTTGAAAATACTACTTTTTCGGCAATGGGTTAGCCCACGATTTTCTCGAAAAACTGAAAAAAATCATTTTTGTGATTTATGCATCAATTGAAAGGTGGGTCGATGCTCTGTATTTTAGTGAAAACCGCATCATGTTTGGAGGCTTGGTTGAGGAAATAGAGCAACCGAAAGATAATTTGTGATGAGCTGGGTCGAAATTCTGTAATTTTACTTTTTGACTAATTTTTCGGAAAAGAGAGATCGTATAACATTTTGGTTTGCAGTTGTTGGTAGAGCATTTAAATACCTTTCTTTTGATGTGCATTTTGATTGGGTGGGAAATAGTTTTGAAAATACTACTTTCTTCGGCAAGGGTTAGCCCACGATTTTCTCGAAAAACTGAAAAAAAATCATTTTTGTGATTTATGCATCAATTGAAAGGTGGGTCGATGCTCTGTATTTTAGTGAAAACCGCATCATGTTTGGAGGCTTGGTTGAGGAAATAGAGCAACCGAAAGATAATTTGTGATGAGCTGGGTCGAAATTCTGTAATTTTACTTTTTGACTAATTTTTCGGAAACGAGCGATCGTATAACATTTTGGTTTGCAGTTGTGGGTACAGCATTTAAATACCTTTCTTTTGATGTGCATTTTGATTGGGTGGGAAATAGTTTTGAAAATACTACTTTTTCGGCAAGGGTTAGCCCACGATTTTCTCGAAAAACTGAAAAAAAATCATTTTTGAGATTTATGCATCAATTGAAAGGTGGGTCGATGCTCTGTATTTTAGTGAAAACCGCATCATGTTTGGAGGCTTGGTTGAGGAAATAGAGCAACCGAAAGATAATTTGTGATGAGCTGGGTCGAAATTCTGTAATTTTACTTTTTGACTAATTTTTCGGAAAAGAGAGATCGTATAACATTTTGGTTTGCAGTTGCTGGTAGAGCATTTAAATACCTTTCTTTTGATGTGCATTTTGATTGGGTGGGAAATAGTTTTGAAAATACTACTTTCTTCGGCAAGGGTTAGCCCACGATTTTCTCGAAAAACTGAAAAAAAATCATTTTTGTGATTTATGCATCAATTGAAAGGTGGGTCGATGCTCTGTATTTTAGTGAAAACCGCATCATGTTTGGAGGCTTGGTTGAGGAAATAGAGCAACCGAAAGATAATTTGTGATGAGCTGGGTCGAAATTCTGTAATTTTACTTTTTGACTAATTTTTCGGAAACGAGCGATCGTATAACATTTTGTTTTGCAGTTGTGGGTAGAGCATTTAAATACCTTTCTTTTGATGTGCATTTTGATTGGGTGGGAAATAGTTTTGAAAATACTACTTTTTCGGCAAGGGTTAGCCCACGATTTTCTCGAAAAACTGAAAAAAAAATCATTTTTGTGATTTATGCATCAATTGAAAGGTGGGTCGATGCTCTGTATTTTAGTGAAAACCGCATCATGTTTGGAGGCTTGGTTGAGGAAATAGAGCAACCGAAAGATAATTTGTGATGAGCTGGGTCGAAATTCTGTAATTTTACTTTTTGACTAATTTTTCGGAAAAGAGAGATCGTATAACATTTTGGTTTGCAGTTGTTGGTAGAGCATTTAAATACCTTTCTTTTGATGTGCATTTTGATTGGGTGGGAAATAGTTTTGAAAATACTACTTTTTCGGCAATGGGTTAGCCCACGATTTTCTCGAAAAACTGAAAAAAAATCATTTTTGTGATTTATGCATCAATTGAAAGGTGGGTCGATGCTCTGTATTTTAGTGAAAACCGCATCATGTTTGGAGGCTTGGTTGAGGAAATAGAGCAACCGAAAGATAATTTGTGATGAGCTGGGTCGAAATTCTGTAATTTTACTTTTTGACTAATTTTTCGGAAACGAGCGATCGTATAACATTTTGGTTTGCAGTTGTGGGTAGAGCATTTAAATACCTTTCTTTTGATGTGCATTTTGATTGGGTGGGAAATAGATTTGAAAATGCTACTTTTTCGGCAATGGGTTAGCCCACGATTTTCTCGAAAAACTGAAAAAAAATCATTTTTGTGATTTATGCATCAATTGAAAGGTGGGTCGATGCTCTGTATTTTAGTGAAAACCGCATCATGTTTGGAGGCTTGGTTGAGGAAATAGAGCAACCGAAAGATAATTTGTGATGAGCTGGGTCGAAATTCTGTAATTTTACTTTTTGACTAATTTTTCGGAAAAGAGAGATCGTATAACATTTTGGTTTGCAGTTGTTGGTAGAGCATTTAAATACCTTTCATTTGATGTGCATTTTGATTGGGTGGGAAATAGTTTTGAAAATACTACTTTTTCGGCAATGGGTTAGCCCACGATTTTCTCGAAAAACTGAAAAAAAAATCATTTTTGTGATTTATGCATCAATTGAAAGGTGGGTCGATGCTCTGTATTTTAGTGAAAACCGCATCATGTTTGGAGGCTTGGTTGAGGAAATAGAGCAACCGAAAGATAATTTGTGATGAGCTGGGTCGAAATTCTGTAATTTTACTTTTTGACTAATTTTTCGGAAAAGAGAGATCGTATAACATTTTGGTTTGCAGTTGTTGGTAGAGCATTTAAATACCTTTCTTTTGATGTGCATTTTGATTGGGTGGGAAATAGTTTTGAAAATACTACTTTTTCGGCAATGGGTTAGCCCACGATTTTCTCGAAAAACTGAAAAAAATCATTTTTGTGATTTATGCATCAATTGAAAGGTGGGTCGATGCTCTGTATTTTAGTGAAAACCGCATCATGTTTGGAGGCTTGGTTGAGGAAATAGAGCAACCGAAAGATAATTTGTGATGAGCTGGGTCGAAATTCTGTAATTTTACTTTTTGACTAATTTTTCGGAAAAGAGAGATCGTATAACATTTTGGTTTGCAGTTGTTGGTAGAGCATTTAAATACCTTTCTTTTGATGTGCATTTTGATTGGGTGGGAAATAGTTTTGAAAATACTACTTTCTTCGGCAAGGGTTAGCCCACGATTTTCTCGAAAAACTGAAAAAAAATCATTTTTGTGATTTATGCATCAATTGAAAGGTGGGTCGATGCTCTGTATTTTAGTGAAAACCGCATCATGTTTGGAGGCTTGGTTGAGGAAATAGAGCAACCGAAAGATAATTTGTGATGAGCTGGGTCGAAATTCTGTAATTTTACTTTTTGACTAATTTTTCGGAAACGAGCGATCGTATAACATTTTGGTTTGCAGTTGTGGGTAGAGCATTTAAATACCTTTCTTTTGATGTGCATTTTGATTGGGTGGGAAATAGTTTTGAAAATACTACTTTTTCGGCAAGGGTTAGCCCACGATTTTCTCGAAAAACTGAAAAAAAATCATTTTTGAGATTTATGCATCAATTGAAAGGTGGGTCGATGCTCTGTATTTTAGTGAAAACCGCATCATGTTTGGAGGCTTGGTTGAGGAAATAGAGCAACCGAAAGATAATTTGTGATGAGCTGGGTCGAAATTCTGTAATTTTACTTTTTGACTAAATTTTCGGAAAAGAGAGATCGTATAACATTTTGGTTTGCAGTTGCTGGTAGAGCATTTAAATACCTTTCTTTTGATGTGCATTTTGATTGGGTGGGAAATAGTTTTGAAAATACTACTTTCTTCGGCAAGGGTTAGCCCACGATTTTCTCGAAAAACTGAAAAAAAAATCATTTTTGTGATTTATGCATCAATTGAAAGGTGGGTCGATGCTCTGTATTTTAGTGAAAACCGCATCATGTTTGGAGGCTTGGTTGAGGAAATAGAGCAACCGAAAGATAATTTGTGATGAGCTGGGTCGAAATTCTGTAATTTTACTTTTTGACTAATTTTTCGGAAACGAGCGATCGTATAACATTTTGGTTTGCAGTTGTGGGTAGAGCATTTAAATACCTTTCTTTTGATGTGCATTTTGATTGGGTGGGAAATAGTTTTGAAAATACTACTTTTTCGGCAAGGGTTAGCCCACGATTTTCTCGAAAAACTGAAAAAAAAATCATTTTTGTGATTTATGCATCAATTGAAAGGTGGGTCGATGCTCTGTATTTTAGTGAAAACCGCATCATGTTTGGAGGCTTGGTTGAGGAAATAGAGCAACCGAAAGATAATTTGTGATGAGCTGGGTCGAAATTCTGTAATTTTACTTTTTGACTAATTTTTCGGAAAAGAGAGATCGTATAACATTTTGGTTTGCAGTTGTTGGTAGAGCATTTAAATACCTTTCTTTTGATGTGCATTTTGATTGGGTGGGAAATAGTTTTGAAAATACTACTTTTTCGGCAATGGGTTAGCCCACGATTTTCTCGAAAAACTGAAAAAAAATCATTTTTGTGATTTATGCATCAATTGAAAGGTGGGTCGATGCTCTGTATTTTAGTGAAAACCGCATCATGTTTGGAGGCTTGGTTGAGGAAATAGAGCAACCGAAAGATAATTTGTGATGAGCTGGGTCGAAATTCTGTAATTTTACTTTTTGACTAATTTTTCGGAAACGAGCGATCGTATAACATTTTGGTTTGCAGTTGTGGGTAGAGCATTTAAATACCTTTCTTTTGATGTGCATTTTGATTGGGTGGGAAATAGATTTGAAAATGCTACTTTTTCGGCAATGGGTTAGCCCACGATTTTCTCGAAAAACTGAAAAAAAAATCATTTTTGTGATTTATGCATCAATTGAAAGGTGGGTCGATGCTCTGTATTTTAGTGAAAACCGCATCATGTTTGGAGGCTTGGTTGAGGAAATAGAGCAACCGAAAGATAATTTGTGATGAGCTGGGTCGAAATTCTGTAATTTTACTTTTTGACTAATTTTTCGGAAAAGAGAGATCGTATAACATTTTGGTTTGCAGTTGTTGGTAGAGCATTTAAATACCTTTCTTTTGATGTGCATTTTGATTGGGTGGGAAATAGTTTTGAAAATACTACTTTCTTCGGCAAGGGTTAGCCCACGATTTTCTCGAAAAACTGAAAAAAAAATCATTTTTGTGATTTATGCATCAATTGAAAGGTGGGTCGATGCTCTTTATTTTAGTGAAAACCGCATCATGTTTGGAGGCTTGGTTGAGGAAATAGAGCAACCGAAAGATAATTTGTGATGAGCTGGGTCGAAATTCTGTAATTTTACTTTTTGACTAATTTTTCGGAAACGAGCGATCGTATAACATTTTGGTTTGCAGTTGTGGGTAGAGCATTTAAATACCTTTCTTTTGATGTGCATTTTGATTGGGTGGGAAATAGATTTGAAAATACTACTTTTTTTGGCAAGGGTTAGCCCACGATTTTCTCGAAAAACTGAAAAAAAAATCATTTTTGTGATTTATGCATCAATTGAAAGGTGGGTCGATGCTCTGTATTTTAGTGAAAACCGCATCATGTTTGGAGGCTTGGTTGAGGAAATAGAGCAACCGAAAGATAATTTGTGATGAGCTGGGTCGAAATTCTGTAATTTTACTTTTTGACTAATTTTTCGGAAACGAGCGATTGTATAACATTTTGGTTTGCAGTTGTGGGTAGAGCATTTAAATACCTTTCTTTTGATGTGCATTTTGATTGGGTGGGAAATAGTTTTGAAAATACTACTTTTTTCGGCAAGGGTTAGCCCACGATTTTCTCGAAAAACTGAAAAAAAATCATTTTTGTGATTTATGCATCAATTGAAAGGTGGGTCGATGCTCTGTATTTTAGTGAAAACCGCATCATGTTTGGAGGCTTGGTTGAGGAAATAGAGCAACCGAAAGATAATTTGTGATGAGCTGGGTCGAAATTCTGTAATTTTACTTTTTGACTAATTTTTCGGAAACGAGCGATCGTATAACATTTTGGTTTGCAGTTGTGGGTAGAGCATTTAAATACCTTTCTTTTGATGTGCATTTTGATTGGGTGGGAAATAGATTTGAAAATGCTACTTTTTCGGCAATGGGTTAGCCCACGATTTTCTCGAAAAACTGAAAAAAAATCATTTTTGTGATTTATGCATCAATTGAAAGGTGGGTCGATGCTCTGTATTTTAGTGAAAACCGCATCATGTTTGGAGGCTTGGTTGAGGAAATAGAGCAACCGAAAGATAATTTGTGATGAGCTGGGTCGAAATTCTGTAATTTTACTTTTTGACTAATTTTTCGGAAAAGAGAGATCGTATAACATTTTGGTTTGCAGTTGTTGGTAGAGCATTTAAATACCTTTCTTTTGATGTGCATTTTGATTGGGTGGGAAATAGTTTTGAAAATACTACTTTTTCGGCAATGGGTTAGCCCACGATTTTCTCGAAAAACTGAAAAAAAATCATTTTTGTGATTTATGCATCAATTGAAAGGTGGGTCGATGCTCTGTATTTTAGTGAAAACCGCATCATGTTTGGAGGCTTGGTTGAGGAAATAGAGCAACCGAAAGATAATTTGTGATGAGCTGGGTCGAAATTCTGTAATTTTACTTTTTGACTAATTTTTCGGAAAAGAGAGATCGTATAACATTTTGGTTTGCAGTTGTTGGTAGAGCATTTAAATACCTTTCTTTTGATGTGCATTTTGATTGGGTGGGAAATAGTTTTGAAAATACTACTTTCTTCGGCAAGGGTTAGCCCACGATTTTCTCGAAAAACTGAAAAAAAATCATTTTTGTGATTTATGCATCAATTGAAAGGTGGGTCGATGCTCTGTATTTTAGTGAAAACCGCATCATGTTTGGAGGCTTGGTTGAGGAAATAGAGCAACCGAAAGATAATTTGTGATGAGCTGGGTCGAAATTCTGTAATTTTACTTTTTGACTAATTTTTCGGAAACGAGCGATCGTATAACATTTTGGTTTGCAGTTGTGGGTAGAGCATTTAAATACCTTTCTTTTGATGTGCATTTTGATTGGGTGGGAAATAGTTTTGAAAATACTACTTTTTCGGCAAGGGTTAGCCCACGATTTTCTCGAAAAACTGAAAAAAAATCATTTTTGAGATTTATGCATCAATTGAAAGGTGGGTCGATGCTCTGTATTTTAGTGAAAACCGCATCATGTTTGGAGGCTTGGTTGAGGAAATAGAGCAACCGAAAGATAATTTGTGATGAGCTGGGTCGAAATTCTGTAATTTTACTTTTTGACTAATTTTTCGGAAACGAGCGATCGTATAACATTTTGGTTTGCAGTTGTGGGTAGAGCATTTAAATACCTTTCTTTTGATGTGCATTTTGATTGGGTGGGAAATAGTTTTGAAAATACTACTTTTTCGGCAAGGGTTAGCCCACGATTTTCTCGAAAAACTGAAAAAAAATCATTTTTGAGATTTATGCATCAATTGAAAGGTGGGTCGATGCTTTGTATTTTAGTGAAAACCGCATCATGTTTGGAGGCTTGGTTGAGGAAATAGAGCAACCGAAAGATAATTTGTGATGAGCTGGGTCGAAATTCTATAATTTTACTTTTTGACTAATTTTTCGGAAACGAGCGATCGTATAACATTTTGGTTTGCAGTTGTGGGTAGAGCATTTAAATACCTTTCTTTTGATGTGCATTTTGGTTGGGTGGGAAATAGATTTGAAAATGCTACTTTTTCGGCAATGGGTTAGCCCACGATTTTCTCGAAAAACTGAAAAAAAATCATTTTTGAGATTTATGCATCAATTGAGAGGTGGGTCGATGCTCTGTATTTTAGTGAAAACCGCATCATGTTTGGAGGCTTGGTTGAGGAAATAGAGCAACCGAAAGATAATTCGTGATGAGCTGGGTCGAAATTCTGTAATTTTACTTTTTGACTAATTTTTCGGAAAAGAGAGATCGTATAACATTTTGGTTTGCAGTTGTGGGTAGAGCATTTAAATACCTTTCTTTTGATGTGCATTTTGGTTGGGTGGGAAATAGATTTGAAAATGCTACTTTTTCGGCAATGGTTTAGCCCACGATTTTCTCAAAAACTGAAAAAAAAATCATTTTTGTGATTTATGCATCAATTGAAAGGTGGGTCGATGCTCTGTATTTTAGTGAAAACCGCATCATGTTTGGAGGCTTGGTTGAGGAAATAGAGCAACCGAAAGATAATTTGTGATGAGCTGGGTCGAAATTCTGTAATTTTACTTTTTGACTAATTTTTCGGAAACGAGCGATCGTATAACATTTTGGTTTGCAGTTGTGGGTAGAGCATTTAAATACCTTTCTTTTGATGTGCATTTTGATTGGGTGGGAAATAGTTTTGAAAATACTACTTTTTCGGCAATGGGTTAGCCCACGATTTTCTCGAAAAACTGAAAAAAAATCATTTTTGTGATTTATGCATCAATTGAAAGGTGGGTCGATGCTCTGTATTTTAGTGAAAACCGCATCATGTTTGGAGGCTTGGTTGAGGAAATAGAGCAACCGAAAGATAATTTGTGATGAGCTGGGTCGAAATTCTGTAATTTTACTTTTTGACTAATTTTTCGGAAAAGAGAGATCGTATAACATTTTGGTTTGCAGTTGTGGGTAGAGCATTTAAATACCTTTCTTTTGATGTGCATTTTGATCAGGTGGGAAATAGATTTGAAAATGCTACTTTTTCGGCAATGGTTTAGCCCACGATTTTCTCGAAAAACTGAAAAAAAATCATATTTGTGATTTATGCATCAATTGAAAGGTGGGTCGATGCTCTGTATTTTAGTGAAAACCGCATCATGTTTGGAGGCTTGGTTGAGGAAATAGAGCAACCGAAAGATAATTTGTGATGAGCTGGGTCGAAATTCTGTAATTTTACTTTTTGACTAATTTTTCGGAAACGAGCGATCGTATAACATTTTGGTTTGCAGTTGTGGGTAGAGCATTTAAATACCTTTCTTTTGATGTGCATTTTGATTGGGTGGGAAATAGTTTTGAAAATACTACTTTTTCGGCAAGGGTTAGCCCACGATTTTCTCGAAAAACTGAAAAAAAATCATTTTTGAGATTTATGCATCAATTGAAAGGTGGGTCGATGCTTTGTATTTTAGTGAAAACCGCATCATGTTTGGAGGCTTGGTTGAGGAAATAGAGCAACCGAAAGATAATTTGTGATGAGCTGGGTCGAAATTCTATAATTTTACTTTTTGACTAATTTTTCGGAAACGAGCGATCGTATAACATTTTGGTTTGCAGTTGTGGGTAGAGCATTTAAATACCTTTCTTTTGATGTGCATTTTAGTTGGGTGGGAAATAGATTTGAAAATGCTACTTTTTCGGCAATGGGTTAGCCCACGATTTTCTCGAAAAACTGAAAAAAAATCATTTTTGTGATTTATGCATCAATTGAAAGGTGGGTCGATGCTCTGTATTTTAGTGAAAACCGCATCATGTTTGGAGGCTTGGTTGAGGAAATAGAGCAACCGAAAGATAATTTGTGATGAGCTGGGTCGAAATTCTGTAATTTTACTTTTTGACTAATTTTTCGGAAAAAAGAGATCGTATAACATTTTGGTTTGCAGTTGTGGGTAGAGCATTTAAATACCTTTCTTTTGATGTGCATTTTGGTTGGGTGGGAAATAGATTTGAAAATGCTACTTTTTCGGCAATGGTTTAGCCCACGATTTTCTCGAAAAACTGAAAAAAAATCATTTTTGTGATTTATGCATCAATTGAAAGGTGGGTCGATGCTCTGTATTTTAGTGAAAACCGCATCATGTTTGGAGGCTTGGTTGAGGAAATAGAGCAACCGAAAGATAATTTGTGATGAGCTGGGTCGAAATTCTGTAATTTTACTTTTTGACTAATTTTTCGGAAACGAGCGATCGTATAACATTTTGGTTTGCAGTTGTGGGTAGAGCATTTAAATACCTTTCTTTTGATGTGCATTTTGATTGGGTGGGAAATAGTTTTGAAAATACTACTTTTTCGGCAATGGGTTAGCCCACGATTTTCTCGAAAAACTGAAAAAAAATCATTTTTGTGATTTATGCATCAATTGAAAGGTGGGTCGATGCTCTGTATTTTAGTGAAAACCGCATCATGTTTGGAGGCTTGGTTGAGGAAATAGAGCAACCGAAAGATAATTTGTGATGAGCTGGGTCGAAATTCTGTAATTTTACTTTTTGACTAATTTTTCGGAAAAGAGAGATCGTATAACATTTTGGTTTGCAGTTGTGGGTAGAGCATTTAAATACCTTTCTTTTGATGTGCATTTTGATTGGGTGGGAAATAGATTTGAAAATGCTACTTTTTCGGCAATGGTTTAGCCCACGATTTTCTCGAAAAACTGAAAAAAAATCATTTTTGTGATTTATGCATCAATTGAAAGGTGGGTCGATGCTCTGTATTTTAGTGAAAACCGCATCATGTTTGGAGGCTTGGTTGAGGAAAAAGAGCAACCGAAAGATAATTTGTGATGAGCTGGGTCGAAATTCTGTAATTTTACTTTTTGACTAATTTTTCGGAAAAGAGAGATCGTATAACATTTTGGTTTGCAGTTGTTGGTAGAGCATTTAAATACCTTTCTTTTGATGTGCATTTTGATTGGGTGGGAAATAGTTTTGAAAATACTACTTTTTCGGCAATGGGTTAGCCCACGATTTTCTCGAAAAACTGAAAAAAAATCATTTTTGTGATTTATGCATCAATTGAAAGGTGGGTCGATGCTCTGTATTTTAGTGAAAACCGCATCATGTTTGGAGGCTTGGTTGAGGAAATAGAGCAACCGAAAGATAATTTGTGATGAGCTGGGTCGAAATTCTGTAATTTTACTTTTTGACTAATTTTTCGGAAACGAGCGATCGTATAACATTTTGGTTTGCAGTTGTGGGTAGAGCATTTAAATACCTTTTTTTTTGATGTGCATTTTGATTGGGTGGGAAATAGATTTGAAAATGCTACTTTTTCGGCAATGGGTTAGCCCACGGTTTTCTCGAAAAACTGAAAAAAAATCATTTTTGTGATTTATGCATCAATTTAAAGGTGGGTCGATGCTCTGTATTTTAGTGAAAACCGCATCATGTTTGGAGGCTTGGTTGAGGAAATAGAGCAACCGAAAGATAATTTGTGATGAGCTGGGTCGAAATTCTGTAATTTTACTTTTTGACTAATTTTTCGGAAACGAGCGATCGTATAACATTTTGGTTTTCAGTTGTGGGTAGAGCTTTTAAATACCTTTCTTTTGATGTGCATTTTGATTGGGTGGGAAATAGTTTTGAAAATACTACTTTTTTCGGCAAGGGTTAGCCCACGATTTTCTCGAAAAACTGAAAAAAAATCATTTTTGTGATTTATGCATCAATTGAAAGGTGGGTCGATGCTCTGTATTTTAGTGAAAACCGCATCATGTTTGGAGGCTTGGTTGAGGAAATAGAGCAACCGAAAGATAATTTGTGATGAGCTGGGTCGAAATTCTGTAATTTTACTTTTTGACTAATTTTTCGGAAAAGAGAGATCGTATAACATTTTGGTTTGCAGTTGTGGGTAGAGCATTTAAATACCTTTCTTTTGATGTGCATTTTGATTGGGTGGGAAATAGTTTTGAAAATACTACTTTTTCGGCAAGGGTTAGCCCACGATTTTCTCGAAAAACTGAAAAAAAATCATTTTTGAGATTTATGCATCAATTGAAAGGTGGGTCGATGCTCTGTATTTTAGTGAAAACCGCATCATGTTTGGAGGCTTGGTTGAGGAAATAGAGCAACCGAAAGATAATTTGTGATGAGCTGGGTCGAAATTCTGTAATTTTACTTTTTGACTAATTTTTCGGAAAAGAGAGATCGTATAACATTTTGGTTTGCAGTTGTGGGTAGAGCATTTAAATACCTTTCTTTTGATGTGCATTTTGATTGGGTGGGAAATAGTTTTGAAAATACTACTTTTTCGGCAATGGGTTAGCCCACGATTTTCTCGAAAAACTGAAAAAAAATCATTTTTGAGATTTATGCATCAATTGAAAGGTGGGTCGATGCTCTGTATTTTAGTGAAAACCGCATCATGTTTGGAGGCTTGGTTGAGGAAATAGAGCAACCGAAAGATAATTTGTGATGAGCTGGGTCGAAATTCTGTAATTTTACTTTTTGACTAATTTTTCGGAAAAGAGAGATCGTATAACATTTTGGTTTGCAGTTGTTGGTAGAGCATTTAAATACCTTTCTTTTGATGTGCATTTTGATTGGGTGGGAAATAGTTTTGAAAATACTACTTTTTCGGCAATGGGTTAGCCCACGATTTTCTCGAAAAACTGAAAAAAAATCATTTTTGTGATTTATGCATCAATTGAAAGGTGGGTCGATGCTCTGTATTTTAGTGAAAACCGCATCATGTTTGGAGGCTTGGTTGAGGAAATAGAGCAACCGAAAGATAATTTGTGATGAGCTGGGTCGAAATTCTGTAATTTTACTTTTTGACTAATTTTTCGGAAACGAGCGATCGTATAACATTTTGGTTTGCAGTTGTGGGTAGAGCATTTAAATACCTTTCTTTTGATGTGCATTTTGATTGGGTGGGAAATAGATTTGAAAATGCTACTTTTTCGGCAATGGGTTAGCCCACGGTTTTCTCGAAAAACTGAAAAAAAATCATTTTTGTGATTTATGCATCAATTGAAAGGTGGGTCGATGCTCTGTATTTTAGTGAAAACCGCATCATGTTTGGAGGCTTGGTTGAGGAAATAGAGCAACCGAAAGATAATTTGTGATGAGCTGGGTCGAAATTCTGTAATTTTACTTTTTGACTAATTTTTCGGAAACGAGCAATCGTATAACATTTTGGTTTGCAGTTGTGGGTAGAGCATTTAAATACCTTTCTTTTGATGTGCATTTTGATTGGGTGGGAAATAGTTTTGAAAATACTACTTTTTTCGGCAAGGGTTAGCCCACGATTTTCTCGAAAAACTGAAAAAAAATCATTTTTGTGATTTATGCATCAATTGAAAGGTGGGTCGATGCTCTGTATTTTAGTGAAAACCGCATCATGTTTGGAGGCTTGGTTGAGGAAATAGAGCAACCGAGAGATAATTTGTGATGAGCTGGGTCGAAATTCTGTAATTTTACTTTTTGACTAATTTTTCGGAAACGAGCGATCGTATAACATTTTGGTTTGCAGTTGTGGGTAGAGCATTTAAATACCTTTCTTTTGATGTGCATTTTGGTTGGTTGGGAAATAGATTTGAAAATGCTACTTTTTCGGCAATGGGTTAGCCCACGATTTTCTCGAAAAACTGAAAAAAAATCATTTTTGTGATTTATGCATCAATTGAAAGGTGGGTCGATGCTCTGTATTTTAGTTAAAACCGCATCATGTTTGGTGGCTTGGTTGAGGAAATAGAGCAACCGAAAGATAATTTGTGATGAGCTGGGTCGAAATTCTGTAATTTTACTTTTTGACTAATTTTTCGGAAAAGAGAGATCGTATAACATTTTGGTTTGCAGTTGTTGGTAGAGCATTTAAATACCTTTCTTTTGATGTGCATTTTGATTGGGTGGGAAATAGATTTGAAAATGCTACTTTTTCGGCAATGGGTTAGCCCACGATTTTCTCGAAAAACTGAAAAAAAAAATCATTTTTGTGATTTATGCATCAATTGAAAGGTGGGTCGATGCTCTGTATTTTAGTGAAAACCGCATCATGTTTGGAGGCTTGGTTGAGGAAATAGAGCAACCGAAAGATAATTTGTGATGAGCTGGGTCGAAATTCTGTAATTTTACTTTTTGACTAATTTTTCGGAAACGAGCGATCGTATAACATTTTGGTTTGCAGTTGTGGGTAGAGCATTTAAATACCTTTCTTTTGATGTGCATTTTGATTGGGTGGGAAATAGATTTGAAAATGCTACTTTTTCGGCAATGGGTTAGCCCACGATTTTCTCGAAAAACTGAAAAAAAATCATTTTTGTGATTTATGCATCAATTGAAAGGTGGGTCGATGCTCTGTATTTTAGTGAAAACCGCATCATGTTTTGGAGGCTTGGTTGAGGAAATAGAGCAACCGAAAGATAATTTGTGATGAGCTGGGTCGAAATTCTGTAATTTTACTTTTTGACTAATTTTTCGGAAAAGAGAGATCGTATAACATTTTGGTTTGCAGTTGTTGGTAGAGCATTTAAATACCTTTCTTTTGATGTGCATTTTGATTGGGTGGGAAATAGTTTTGAAAATACTACTTTTTCAGCAATGGGTTAGCCCACGATTTTCTCGAAAAACTGAAAAAAAAATCATTTTTGTGATTTATGCATCAATTGAAAGGTGGGTCGATGCTCTGTATTTTAGTGAAAACCGCATCATGTTTGGAGGCTTGGTTGAGGAAATAGAGCAACCGAAAGATAATTTGTGATGAGCTGGGTCGAAATTCTGTAATTTTACTTTTTGACTAATTTTTCGGAAACGAGCGATCGTATAACATTTTGGTTTGCAGTTGTGGGTAGAGCATTTAAATACCTTTCTTTTGATGTGCATTTTGATTGGGTGGGAAATAGTTTTGAAAATACTACTTTTTTCGGCAAGGGTTAGCCCACGATTTTCTCGAAAAACTGAAAAAAAACATTTTTGTGATTTATGCATCAATTGAAAGGTGGGTCGATGCTCTGTATTTTAGTGAAAACCGCATCATGTTTGGAGGCTTGGTTGAGGAAATAGAGCAACCGAAAGATAATTTGTGATGAGCTGGGTCGAAATTCTGTAATTTTACTTTTTGACTAATTTTTCGGAAAAGAGAGATCGTATAACATTTTGGTTTGCAGTTGTGGGGTAGAGCATTTAAATACCTTTCTTTTGATGTGTATTTTGATTGGTTGGGAAATAGTTTTGAAAATACTACTTTTTCGGCAAGGGTTAGCCCACGATTTTCTCGAAAAACTGAAAAAAAATCATTTTTGAGATTTATGCATCAATTGAAAGGTGGGTCGATGCTCTGTATTTTAGTGAAAACCGCATCATGTTTGGAGGCTTGGTTGAGGAAATAGAGCACCGAAAGATAATTTGTGATGAGCTGGGTCGAAATTCTGTAATTTTACTTTTTGACTAATTTTTCGGAAAAGAGAGATCGTATAACATTTTGGTTTGCAGTTGTGGGTAGAGCATTTAAATACCTTTCTTTTGATGTGCATTTTGATTGGGTGGGAAATAGTTTTGAAAATACTACTTTTTCGGCAATGGGTTAGCCCACGATTTTCTCGAAAAACTGAAAAAAAATCATTTTTGAGATTTATGCATCAATTGAAAGGTGGGTCGATGCTCTGTATTTTAGTGAAAACCGCATCATGTTTGGAGGCTTGGTTGAGGAAATAGAGCAACCGAAAGATAATTTGTGATGAGCTGGGTCGAAATTCTGTAATTTTACTTTTTGACTAATTTTTCGGAAACGAGCGATCGTATAACATTTTGGTTTGCAGTTGTGGGTAGAGCATTTAAATACCTTTCTTTTGATGTGCATTTTGATTGGGTGGGAAATAGTTTTGAAAATACTACTTTTTTCGGCAAGGGTTAGCCCACGATTTTCTCGAAAAACTGAAAAAAAAATCATTTTTGTGATTTATGCATCAATTGAAAGGTGGGTCGATGCTCTGAATTTTAGTGAAAACCGCATCATGTTTGGAGGCTTGGTTGAGGAAATAGAGCAACCGAAAGATAATTTGTGATGAGCTGAGATTTATGCATCAATTGAAAGGTAGGTCGATGCTCTGTATTTTAGTGAAAACCGCATCATGTTTGGAGGCTTGGTTGAGGAAATAGAGCAACCGAAAGATAATTTGTGATGAGCTGGGTCAAAATTCTGTAATTTTACTTTTTGACTAATTTTTCGGAAACGAGCGATCGTATAACATTTTGGTTTGCAGTTGTGGGTAGAGCATTTAAATACCTTTCTTTTGATGTGCATTTTGATTGGGTGGGAAATAGTTTTGAAAATACTACTTTTTCGGCAATGGGTTAGCCCACGATTTTCTCGAAAAACTGAAAAAAAATCATTTTTGAGATTTATGCATCAATTGAAAGGTGGGTCGATGCTCTGTATTTTAGTGACAACCGCATCATGTTTGGAGGCTTGGTTGAGGAAATAGAGCAACCGAAAGATAATTTGTGATGAGCTGGGTCGAAATTCTGTAATTTTACTTTTTGACTAATTTTTCGGAAACGAGCGATCGTATAACATTTTGGTTTGCAGTTGTGGGTAGAGCATTTAAATACCTTTCTTTTGATGTGCATTTTGATTGGGTGGGAAATAGTTTTGAAAATACTACTTTTTTCGGCAAGGGTTAGCCCACGATTTTCTCGAAAAACTGAAAAAAAAATCATTTTTGTGATTTATGCATCAATTGAAAGGTGGGTCGATGCTCTGTATTTTAGTGAAAACCGCATCATGTTTGGAGGCTTGGTTGAGGAAATAGAGCAACCGAAAGATAATTTGTGATGAGCTGGGTCGAAATTCTGTAATTTTACTATTTGACTAATTTTTCGGAAACGAGCGATCGTATAACATTTTGGTTTGCAGTTGTGGGTAGAGCATTTAAATACCTTTCTTTTGATGTGCATTTTGATTGGGTGGGAAATAGTTTTGAAAATACTACTTTTTTCGGCAAGGGTTAGCCCACGATTTTCTCGAAAAACTGAAAAAAAATCATTTTTGAGATTTATGCATCAATTGAAAGGTGGGTCGATGCTCTGTATTTTAGTGAAAACCGCATCATGTTTGGAGGCTTGGTTGAGGAAATAGAGCAACCGAAAGATAATTTGTGATGAGCTGGGTCGAAGTTCTGTAATTTTACTTTTTGACTAATTTTTCGGAAACGAGCAATCGTATAACATTTTGGTTTGCAGTTGTGGGTAGAGCATTTAAATACCTTTCTTTTGATGTGCATTTTGATTGGGTGGGAAATAGTTTTGAAAATACTACTTTTTTCGGCAAGGGTTAGCCCACGATTTTCTCGAAAAACTGAAAAAAAATCATTTTTGTGATTTATGCATCAATTGAAAGGTGGGTCGATGCTCTGTATTTTAGTGAAAACCGCATCATGTTTGGAGGCTTGGTTGAGGAAATAGAGCAACCGAAAGATAATTTGTGATGAGCTGGGTCGAAATTCTGTAATTTTACTTTTTGACTAAGGTTTCGGAAACGAGCGATCGTATAACATTTTGGTTTGCAGTTGTGGGTAGAGCATTTAAATACCTTTCTTTTGATGTGCATTTTGATTGGGTGGGAAATAGTTTTGAAAATACTACTTTTTTCGGCAGGGGTTAGCCCACGATTTTCTCGAAAAACTGAAAAAAAATCATTTTTGTGATTTATGCATCAATTGAAAGGTGGGTCGATGCTCTCTATTTTAGTGAAAACCGCATCATGTTTGGAGGCTTGGTTGAGGAAATAGAGCAACCGAAAGATAATTTGTGATGAGCTGGGTCGAAATTCTGTAATTTTACTTTTTGACTAATTTTTCGGAAACGAGCGATCGTATAACATTTTGGTTTGCAGTTGTGGGGTAGAGCATTTAAATACCTTTCTTTTGATGTGCATTTTGATTGGGTGGGAAATAGATTTGAAAATGCTACTTTTTCGGCAAAGGTTAGCCCACGATTTTCTCGAAAAACTGAAAAAAAATCATTTTTGAGATTTATGCATCAATTAAAAGGTGGGTCGATGCTCTGTATTTTAGTGAAAAACGCATCATGTTTGGAGGCTTGGTTGAGGAAATAGAACAACCGAAAGGTAATTTGTGATGAGCTGGGTCGAAATTCTGTAATTTTAATTTTTGACTAATTTTTCGGAAACGAGCGATCGTATAACATTTTGGTTTGCAGTTGTGGGTAGAGCATTTAAATACCTTTCTTTTGATGTGCATTTTGATTGGGTGGGAAATAGTTTTGAAAATACTACTTTTTTCGGCAAGGGTTAGCCCACGATTTTCTCGAAAAACTGAAAAAAAATCATTTTTGTGATTTATGCATCAATTGAAAGGTGGGTCGATGCTCTGTATTTTAGTGACAAGCGCATCATGTTTGGAGGCTTGGTTGAGGAAATAGAGCAACCGAAAGATAATTTGTGATGAGCTGGGTCGAAATTCTGTAATTTTACTTTTTGACTAATTTTTCGGAAACGAGCAATCGTATAACATTTTGGTTTGCAGTTGTGGGTAGAGCATTTAAATACCTTTCTTTTGATGTGCATTTTGATTGGGTGGGAAATAGTTTTGAAAATACTACTTTTTTCGGCAAGGGTTAGCCCACGATTTTTTCGAAAAACTGAAAAAAAATCATTTTTGTGATTTATGCATCAATTGAAAGGTGGGTCGATGCTCTGTATTTTAGTGAAAACCGCATCATGTTTGGAGGCTTGGTTGAGGAAATAGAGCAACCGAAAGATAATTTGTGATGAGCTGGGTCGAAATTCTGTAATTTTACTTTTTGACTAATTTTTCGGAAAAGAGAGATCGTATAACATTTTGGTTTGCAGTTGTTGGTAGAGCATTTAAATACCTTTCTTTTGATGTGCATTTTGATTGGGTGGGAAATAGTTTTGAAAATACTACTTTTTCGGCAATGGGTTAGCCCACGATTTTCTCGTAAAACTGAAAAAAAATCATTTTTGTGATTTATGCATCAATTGAAAGGTGGGTCGATGCTCTGTATTTTAGTGAAAACCGCATCATGTTTGGAGGCTTGGTTGAGGAAATAGAGCAATCGAAAGATAATTTGTGATGAGCTGGATCGAAATTCTGTAATTTTACTTTTTGACTAATTTTTCGGAAACGAGCGATCGTATAACATTTTGGTTTGCAGTTGTGGGTAGAGCATTTAAATACCTTTCTTTTGATGTGCATTTTGATTGGGTGGGAAATAGTTTTGAAAATACTACTTTTTTCGGCAAGGGTTAGCCCACGATTTTCTCGAAAAACTGAAAAAAATCATATATGTGATTTATGCATCAATTGAAAGGTGGGTCGATGCTATATATTTTAGTGAAAACCGCATCATGTTTGGAGGCTTGGTTGAGGAAATAGAGCAACCGAAAGATAATTTGTGATGAGCTGGGTCGAAATTCTGTAATTTTACTTTTTGACTAATTTTTCGGAAACGAGCGATCGTATAACATTTTGGACATTTTGGTTTGCAGTTGTGGGTAGAGCATTTAAATACCTTTCTTTTGATGTGCACTTTGATTGGGTGGGGGAAATAGTTTTGAAAATACTTCTTTTTCGGCAATGGGTTAGCCCACGATTTTCTCGAAAAACTGAAAAAAAATCATTTTTGAGATTTATGCATCAATTGAAAGGTGGGTCGATGCTCTGTATTTTAGTGACAACCGCATCATGTTTGGAGGCTTGGTTGAGGAAATAGAGCAACCGAAAG